>NC_135877.1:12528399-12620899 GCF_031162955.1 Sander vitreus
CCCAAGTGTGTATCGCTTGGAGGGACGCATCCTACCACAAGTCAGTGTGGAGGGGGGTGGAGGCCAAGCTGCACCTCCGCCGGGCCAATCCCTCCCTGTTCCCCAGCCTCCAGGCCAGGGGCATCCGAAGGGTCCAGATCCTGTCCTTGCGTCGCAGCTTGAGCTATGTGATCCAGGGAATGCCTAACATCGAGTCCCTCAATCTGTCCGGCTGCTACAACCTCACGGATAACGGCCTGGGTCATGCATTTGTGCAGGAGATCCCATCACTGAGGGTTCTGAACCTGAGTCTGTGCAAGCAGATCACAGACTCCAGTCTAGGCAGAATAGCTCAGTATCTCAAGAACCTGGAGGTGCTGGAGCTTGGTGGCTGCAGCAACATCACCAACACTGGGCTTCTGTTGATAGCCTGGGGCCTCCACAGGCTCAAGAGCCTCAATCTGAGGTCCTGCCGGCATGTCTCAGACGTGGGGATTGGACATTTGGCAGGCATGACCCGCAGCGCGGCGGAGGGCTGTTTGAACCTGGAGTACCTGACTCTCCAGGACTGTCAAAAACTGACGGATCTGTCACTCAAACACATTTCCAAGGGGCTGACCAAGCTCCGGGTACTGAACCTGAGCTTCTGCGGGGGGATCTCAGATGCAGGAATGATCCACCTCTCCCACATGGCCTCCCTGTGGAGCCTCAACCTACGATCCTGTGACAACATCAGCGACACAGGGACCATGCACCTCGCCATGGGCACCCTAAGGCTCTCCGGGCTTGACGTGTCCTTCTGTGACAAGATAGGGGATCAGACCCTGGCATACATTGCCCAGGGGCTGTACCAGCTCAAGTCTCTGTCCTTGTGCTCGTGTCACATCTCTGACGATGGGATAAACCGGATGGTGAGGCAGATGCACGAGCTGAGGACCCTGAACATTGGACAGTGTGTGCGTATCACGGACAAAGGGCTGGAGCTCATAGCTGACCACCTGACCCAGCTGGCAGGCATCGACCTGTATGGATGTACCAAGATCACCAAGAGGGGACTGGAGAGGATCACACAGCTCCCCTGCCTTAAAGTGTTGAACCTGGGACTCTGGCAGATGACAGAGAGTGAGAAAGTGAGGTGATTGGAAATGTTTAGTTTTTTTGTTCTTTTTGTTTCTGGATGGGGACAGAGGGGGGCATGAAGAGCAGGAGGGCGGGTATATTTCTTTTCTTATTAAAAAAGAGAAAACCTCCCTTTTCCCTCCTGTGTGGTTGTGTAAGGTGTGCTTCTCCCACGTGAGCAGACTTTTATGTTCAAGTGTTTTTATTTTCTCTCTGTCGGCCTTGCAGGATTTCAATTAGTGTTTGATATGACTAAATATTCTGCCTGGTAAGAACAAATTAAAACTTACTTTTGCTATGAGCTCATGAAAATCCTTGTTAACAATTGTTTTGATCTTGTATTGAGTTTAAATCTGACATCAGACTGGAATAACCTGCAAAGCTTGTCACACATTTAAAAAAAAAAAAAAAATTCAAAGTGTCATTTGAATTATCTGATTTATTTGCTGCCAGAAAAATTCTTAAAGTGAAACTTGTGCCCATCCAAAGTTGCATCTACCTTTTCATTTTAAGCAAAGTGAGGTTTAAAACTTTTTTTTTTGTACACCGAGTCTGGATTTGAGACATTTACGACTAATCTCCACTACAGCCATCACGCCTAAAAACATTTGGCTACCTCGTATGTGGTTGTTTTCAAAGGGTGTATACTGTTAAAAAAAAAAAAACAGAAGGAAAGCGAGAATGAGAGACTGGGAGAAAATGTGCCTAAAGGGACTGTGTCTGCCCCCTCCCCCCATCCCTCCCTCCTCCATGAGCAGAGCTGGAGAAAAGAGACCAGGACACAATCTAACTACCTTTGTTAATTTACCCCCATAAACAGCAACAATTTCCCAGAGAGAGAAAGCGAGAGAGACAGAGGGAAAGTGAGCTGTAAAATCTTTTCAGATTTCAATGACGCTTTATGCAACAACAACAACAAAAAACCCGCTTGTGCGCAAGAGCTTTTTTATGGTTTGTTTTCCTCATTTTTAGGGATAAAGTCCAACTTGTACGCCCTTTAGAGACGTGCTTGTGTTCAAGCTTTGGCCAATATAAAGGAGACAAGATCATCTGCTTACCCTTAGAAGAAATACCTATAATCCTATAATAATACGGTAGCGGTTTAGGAATATTGTAGTGCTACAATGAAAGATAAAAAATATGATCAGGCCATTATCAAACACAATATATGTCCATGTAAGTTTGTTATAGGTATATTCAGCATTTTTCTAAGGGATGCTGGTGGAAATAAATGTCAGTGGATGTTCAGAGCGTTGTACTTCAAATTGAAGTGATTTCTATTATCTTATACCCTTTATTGATCAATACAAATCAGGGTTTGTCTCATGGCTTTATTTTCCCACGTTAATGCCAACACAGGTCACATTCATATTCAAGTTGCTCTCACCGGTGAGAGGGAGGGTGGGAGAGAGGAGGGTAGGGATATCTTTTTTTTTTTTTCCTTCCTCTTTTTCTCCCATCTCTCCATGAATAAAAATACCCTGAATCCATTTTGAGACATGCTTAGAATAAGGAGCAATCGATTATTTTTCTTTCTCTCACTCCGTGTCGGGTTACAGGCGGAATGCGTCTCTTTCTCTCTCCATCTCTCTCTTTTTCTTTCACACACACACACATTAACACACACATGCACACGGAGGCCTGTGTGCGCGCATTTTAATGTAATGCAATGACCTGCTAGAAAAATTAATATACGGATGTGCGTCCTGCTGAAAAAGCTGTGTGTTTGAAAAATAAAAAAAGATGTACTGTATATTATGTGTTTGTAAAGAAGAAGAAAAATGCAGAATCCCAAATTAAATTGTTTTATATTCTTACGGTTAAAACAATTAAAGATATTTATATAATGAACGAAAAGAGCGGTGTGGACTACTTTTGTGTAGGTGTAGTACTTCATTGTTGTCATGCTGTCTGTTTTTTTCATTAAGAATGTGAAGAATCTTACGTTTCCACATGGTAATTTGACATAGTTTATTCCCACAAGACATTTAGTTTTGTCCTCAAATGAAGTTGTCCATCAGGCACATTTAATAAAATAAGGGCTTTACTTTTAATGCATTTCTCCTAATAACCACCCACACATTGAGTATTGTCCCTGATCAGTCCATCCTTGTTTCTCAAAGGGGCTGGAAAAAAAAGGGAAAAATCTGTTGTGTTGTTTTATTATTTACGAGGAGATTCAAAATGGATGCTTGCCGTCTTGATTTGGCTGCAGTGCCTGTGTAATTAATTATCAACAGGGCGTTTATTATAGGAAGCTGTTCTACCCTGCTGACTTTTTTTATTCATGAATGTCAGTTTTGAAGGTGTTTCAGCTCAACTAGCAGGGCAGTTTCACATTTAAGTCTCAAATATTTCAAAGTGCAAGGTAGGTCAGGGCTGTATTTGGTGGATTTCATGGTTTAAATGGAAGGTTTTGGGTATTAGTGTTGGTTATTTTTGCAGTGCTTTATTTCACGTGGCAGAGTTGTGTCTGTGCGGCTGCTGTGTGTGTATGGAGTAATGAGATCTAAAGTTGGTTAGAGCAGATTTCCCTCTCTGCTTTCCATCAGGACGTGTCCTGTGTGTGAAGTGACAACACACACACACACACACACACACACACACACACACACACACACACGGTTGCCAGACCAGTCAGTAGCCATTGTCTGTCTTTAGAAGTTAGGAAGGCAGGTTTTGGTGGGGGATTTTTTTTTCTCCTTCTTTTCCTCTCTTTCTCCTCCTCTTGTTCAGTCACGCATACCAGATCCTAGACCAGGCAGGGGACCCCCACGCTACCCCACCCACTGCTCCTTGCTCCCCCACCCCCCCACACACACACACACACACACACACACTTTTTAGCATTCCACACCATCATTCAAAGCATTTAAGCATTCTCCCTCCCCTGACTCTCTGTCCATGGGGATTTGGGGATAAAGGCCAGCAGAGGGATTGTTGACCACAGGGACAGAGAGACGGAAAGAAGAGAGAGAGAGAGAGAGAGAGAGAGAGAGAGAGAGAGAATGTCAGTGTTTGCTGTTTCTTAAGTTTGCTTTAGCTGGCCTTTGGTCTTGTGCAATAACACTGCAATGAGTGCACACTGAGATGTGAAAGATTTGTCTGTGACATTTTGTGCCGCTTTATCCCAGAAACCTCTTAAAATCAGTTTGGAAACCACAGAAA
This sequence comes from Sander vitreus, assembly GCF_031162955.1. Taxonomy (NCBI): domain Eukaryota; kingdom Metazoa; phylum Chordata; class Actinopteri; order Perciformes; family Percidae; genus Sander; species Sander vitreus. The sequence goes on from NC_135877.1 coordinate 12,532,666, forward strand.
CAATATGTATAGCCTACATAACAGTTGAGATATGATTGCTTATGTATTTTAATTATACAGTACTATTGTTATACATTTTGTGCGTTACAATGACAACTGACAACCGACAAACGCGGTTAATCTGTATGTGAGTTGGTTTGGTTGAATGCTGGAGTAAGGCAACAAAGAGAAAAAGAAGTGAACTCAAAAGGAAAGAGGTGTGACATTGTAACAAATTGGACATGGAATACTGATACATGAATAGAGAGGTTGGAGGCGCACAACGTAGCTGATTGTTTTTTTATCATTTGACATTTGGGTCTGCAGACCTTTCCCAACAGATACAGGAGACTTTCCGTGACAAGGTCCCATCACGTGTTTCTACAGAAAGGTCTGCAGGCTGAAATTTAGATGACAAAGATACAATCAGCTGCATTCAAATGATAATGTGATACTTTATTAATCCCCATAGGGAAAATCTCTTTTTGTCTGCCACCCTCCACAGAGAGGTCAGAGGTCAGGCTCAGCTCCAGAACCCCACTGCTGGAGCTACTGGGGATTTGGTGTCCTGCTCAGGGACATATGGCTTGGTGGAGGGTTGTCATGTTTTTACGTTAGGTCACCTTGCCTCGCTGTCCTCCCTTGCTTTTCATTTGTAAGTCCTTGGAGGCCACCTGTGAAGCACCAATTCTAAAATACTGAAACTTTTTTCGATGAAACAATTCTCCCAGAACTGTTTGTGAGGGGAATGCAAACTCGTCCCTTATTGTATAAATTGCAGTCTTAATTTGCATTTTGAATAGAGAGAGCTGAGTGTGAATTAAGCTGTAGAGTTTCACTGCTGCTGGGTGTTCAGCATTATGTGGTTACAGAGCATGATATATCACTCTATTGTATACAGTGCAAGTTAACTTTGCATTGTATGAAAATAACTGTGGACTAAGTACTGAACACAGGTGCTACCCATATTTCTATTTCACAAAAGATCATTCGCTAGAAAATATTACTGCAGATAACCCAAAGCTAATTTGTGTTTGAAAAAAGCCACTTTGAGCATGCTAGCACAGAGCATTTTGTAATTTTACACGTCCATACTTGCTCCTCTTTAGCACAGTTCTGCGTCCCTTTTGTAACAGTTCAACAGTTTTGAATAAAGAAACTGTTCAGGAATTTGGGACAATGGGCTTGTTTGCTTTCTTGACATGAGTTAGATGAGAAGATTGATACCAATTTCACATACATAAGTGGTATCAATCTTCTTGTCTAACTCTCAGCAAGACAGCCAATAAGAATGTTTTCCAAAATGTCAAACTATTCCTTTAAGACAGTGGTTCCCAACCTTTTTTCCTTGGCGCCCCCCCTACTTATGTCTAAGAAAAGCTGAGCCCCCCCTCCAAAACCGAAGTTGAGGTAACTCTCGAGATAGAGCCTTACTTTCTTTTTTGATACAGAGGAGGAGTTGTCAGCAGTTTTACGTTTTGCCGCCATGTTTCGTTCATAAAATAGTGATGCTGTGGTGGCAGGAAAAACGAGGATGATAGCAGCTAGCAGCTGACCCGATGACAGCAAGGGTCCCAGGTTAAGAGGTCCCGGTGGTTTGGCCTACTAAGTAGCCTACCTACAATTTTAAGTGAGAAGAAAAATATATAGTTTTTATACAGACTTTTGTATACATTATATATTCTAGTGTATTATCATAATTTGTTTAACATGTGCAAATATATTTTTTTTTACCTCAACCTCAAACCAGATAAAGACTTGCTGGGGACCCCTCTGATCTTGCCGCCCCCCTGAGGGGTCCCCGGACCCCAGGTTGGGAACCACTGCTTTAAGACATACTGTACTTGGCCTGTCCAGGTGATTGTGTTACAGCTATAGTGTGTTTACAGTCGGTTGTGGAGATGATGAAATGTGTAAAAGTACTGACCAACAAATTTAACAGAACGTTCTGACATGCTTCGTCCACATGGATCATGAACATAAATCAATAACTTGAGGATGAGACTGAAAGCTGTGTGGATGAATTCCCCAACAGATTGAGCAAGGCACTTACACTGCCAGTTTCAGGGGGTTTATTCTTCCTGTGTCACTCAAAGGTTTCACTGTAGCAGCCATGCACAAACGTGTGCACACACGGCACTGTAAGGCAGCTGGGATCAAAGCACTCACCAAATGGCTTTATGTTAAGAATATATCTCGCTCTCAGAGCGATTCTCTCTTCAAACCCACATATCCTGCCTGTCTACATGATTGACAGCCTTCAAACAAGTTAATTCAAAAGTTTACAGGCACCCAAATTAGCCAAAGACCCACATTTCTGCCCCATATAGGTCACTAACGTGTAACAAAACCGTTTCATGCTATAAATGCTGCTTTTGCATTCGAACTTTGGTGTGTGAGTGAGTGTGCGTTGTAAAAGCTGAACTGTGACTCGTCACATTGTGCTCTGAACCACATTTCCTGTCAGGCTGACAGGAACAGCAGTGTGTGTGTGTGTGTGTGTGTGTGTGTGTGTGTGTGTGTGTGTGTGTGTGTGTGTGTGTGTTTTACTGCTATCATTAAAGGAATCATTCACCATTAAAAGAGGAACTGGGGTTCTTCACAACAAAGCAGCAGGGGTATTAGCAGCAGAGTGTTAGTGCCCTCCCCCACATCTCTCTGTCTTTGGCTGCAACTCCTCGTCTGCTGCGTGGTCTGTCTGTCTTTCTTTCTGGCCTGTTTTAGCTCTCTGCCTGTCTGTTGATTGGCTTTCATCCCTCTCTTTTCCTTCTCAACTTATTTCTTCCTAATTTTAAAGCTTTTCCTTTCTGTCTTGTCATCTCCACCTGTCTACTTCACACTCTAATTGTCCCTCTTTCTCTCTTTTTCTCTGTACAGGACAGTACTTGACTTATTCTTCTTCACCCCTTCTTTTCACCTCTAAAGTCCATTTCACACATGCACTGCAACACTGAACTTATCTAGACGTTACCCGGAGGAGCTGTATGCGAGAACACAAATGTCCGACTGGTCAGCTGGACCAATAAACAGACTTTACCCTGCCATCTCCCTAGTACAAACTCTGTAATGTCCGATTGAGCCCATGTGTGAATAGAGCAGGTCATTGTCCTGAGAATTCACAGCAGGCGAATGGGTGTGTCAGCTGGCGTGAAACCGGAAAAATACAAACATCCTAAGGAAAATCTCTAACTGGAGACACAACGAGATTCGGGGATTGACGCCAAAATTGTCAGATGAATTCAAGGAACGGCAAGATAATTGTTTTTTATGACCAAATTATGAACTGGCTACGTGACGGCGGTGTAATCTGCTTCATGCCTTCTGCACACTCTAGCCAGACGCCACCTCTCACCTAGACCAAGTGGAGTATTTCCAGAAGGTAAGAACGCGTCACGGACAATCTCCTGTTGTGTGCTACATGTATGACAAGGCAACCCAATGACCAATGTCCAAAGAATCAGGTCTGGACATTTTCAGTTCACATGAGAAACTGCTTAACTTGTTTTTTTTCATGCCCATGGTCTCCTCTCCTTTCTCTCTCCTCTTTCCTCTTATCCCCCTCTCACTATTTCCATTTATCCCCTTCCCCACCCCTCCTTCCTCCTCTTTGTGGCACCTGGTGTTGAGGTGTCGCTGAGGTACAGTAGATGGTTCTTTGAAGTCCCAGGGGCCCTCGGGGGCTGTGTGTGTGTGTGTGTGTGTGTGTGTGTGTGTGTGTGTGTGTGTGTGTGTGTGTGTGTGTGTGTGTGTCAGGAAACTTTTTTTTATCAGCAGCTCCAGTCAAGAACATTTGGTGTGGCTTTTGATTTGGGCGTCTCTAATCTTTAAACGACCTTCCCTGTGCAAGTGTTCATACAGTATTTCTTGATTATGTAGCAGGGGAATTTAAAACCCTATTACCATTAATGTTTTGCTTTTCTCAACCAATCAAAGCTGAACAGTCAAAGGGCTAGTTCAGTTTTTTTTTTTAAACTAATTTAATTGGGACAAAACTATATATTTTTTTGCTGTATAAAATAAGCTTGTTGAAAATTGGCGTGGCCGGTTAGATCAGTTGGTAGAGGTTTATTCCTCGACGCAGAACGGCCAGGGTTCGAGTCTGACCTGTGACGGTTTTCCTGCATGTCTTCTCCCCTTTCATATCTCATCTTTCCTATTGAATAAAGGCGGAAATGCCCAAAAATAAATAAAAAATTGGTGAGCCATTTGGGATAGGAAGCCACATCAAAACATAGGGTGATGTAAATGTTCTATTGGAGTAGAAACATGTTATAGTCATATTGTAACTTACTGGGTTTACAGCTGGCACAGTCGGAGAAAAGAGGGGGGAGAAGCAGAGGAAAAAGCACTTTTGTCCTGAAGTCTGCTATGGTCAGCACCCAACCTGGAGAGAAAAAGAGGGGGTGGTAAGGCAGAGAAATAAATAAAGGAAACCAGGGAAAGTGGTAAAAAAAGAAGAGAAAGGAAAAAAAATCAAGGGAGAAACAAATGAGGAGAGAGAGAGAGAGAGAGAGAGAGAGAGAGAGAGAGAGAGAGAGAGAGGAATCTGTGAGTCACTGTTTAACTGTGGGCTGCTAAAAGTCGACTAGCCATGGTAAAATACCTACTGGGCGCACACACACGCACGCGCCCACACACACACACACACACACACACACACACACACACACACACACACACACACTCCAAAATACAGAAATCTGCCTAAAATTCAACAATAGTTGGCACAACCCGCGCATAGGCCACACACACACGCATTAAAAGTGTAGGCAAAAAACATGCTTCTGCCTCTCTCAGACTTCACTGCCCAACAGACCAGCTAATTATTTTTAGTTGGACACCAGGCACACACACACCTCTGCTGCACATTCCTCAGAAACTAATGATCTGCTTTTCTACAAAGGTAAGAATTTAGGCGAAGGTCAGAAATAATTCTTTCCATTTCAGAAAGTTGAATTTTGCAGAAAAGGGGGAACAATGACATCATCCAACCCCTAAGTGATTAATTATTGACGATTTGTCTCTGGACAAGTAGTAACAGGGTGATTACAATTAGTTCTTTCTCTACAAGAACAAGCCTGGCCAAAGATGGTGCTGTGATTAAATTGCAGTATATGCAATATGATTCTCCTCCTTTAGCAGTGTCTGCGATTATTACCAACATATTATTTTAATACTACCGATAAATCTGATGATTGCTTTGGTTTTTTGATTACTTTATTAATAGTTTTCGCCCATTAAATATTAGAAAATAGTGTGACAAGATGAAGCTGCTACAGCTATGCAGCAGCTCTTTGAGGCTATACTTGGCACAGTGCACAGTGGTGCTTTAAGCTTAATGCTAATGTCATGCTAACATGCTCACAACGACAATGTTAACATGCTGATGTTTAGCTGGTAATTGTTTATGATAATCATCTTAGATTAGCGTGTTAGCATGCTAACATTTGCTAAATACTTAATTTAAAGAACAGCTGAGGCTGATGAGAATGTCCTTAGTTTTGCAGGTATTTGGTCATAAACCAAAGTATTTTGACTTGATGATGGAGCTATGAAAAGTCACCAAAGTTGACCATGAATGGCTGGATCAAATGTCATGGCAATAAATCTAATAGTTGTTATTTATTATAACATTCATAGAGAATATTTCAGTCTGGGTCAAATTGGTGGACCGACCATCTCTAGCATGGCTTAAAACACCATGGCAAGTTACATGAACCCAAAGTGATGTCTACAATTGTTTGTTTTTGAGGGATCAACAGTCAAAATCCAAAGATATTCAATTTTACAATGGTATGAAACAGAAGAAAATGCAAATTCTTACATTTGAGAAGCTGGAACAAGTAAATGTTAAGCATTTTTACATAGTAAATGACTTGGTGTATTTTCCAGCCTCTATACAAGAGAACCCATCACTCGTTAGCTCCTCTGGGTGTTCAACTGCTTATTATTTTATCAGGTCATTTACTGCTGTAGGCCTTTTGCTCATTAGGCAATAAATGCAGATAATAATTCATCCTCTATGTCCCATACTAGCATCACAGCTATATTAGTCCAAGATATTGTATTCTGAATTATAGAGATCTGTTTTCTTCAGTATTCGTGCAATTAGTATGAGCCATCTTGCTCAAATCATCATTGTTGTTACATTTCATACACCTAGCATTAGCCGTTCTGTGCAGTTTTGCCTGATCAATGCTGGATCCAGCAGACTGGCTGAGAAAACAACACACTAAGTCTTTAATTTGAAACCATAAGACCCCACTTCATTCACAATCAAACCATGAATGTTGTTGCTGAATCTTTTTTAAAAGACTCAGCAATTACAATGGGAGACTGGGAATTATGCAGCATGAGATGTTGACTTCTGCTCCATATTCCTGCTTCATTTGACAGTATCCAGCGGAGAAAGACAGGAGAGGATGGACAGGAAGAGAAAGAGAGAGAGAGAGTAGAGGATGACATGTGGGTTCTCTTTGGGTTTCTTTGTCTCGATGTGAAACCACGTGAAGCTCTTGACAGAAATGTGACAGATACCTGCAATGTCAAAAACCGGCGGGCTCGCACCCATTCTAATTTGTCAGGTGAGACAGTGTTTTGGTAGCGTGGGAGGTGTGGTGCGCTTGTGTGTGCTTGTCTTACTGTCTGTGCAGGTGTGATTGAAAGTGTACGTGCATAATGCATGTACGTAGGCACTCACTGGTGTCTGTGCCTCTCTGTCGGCTCTCTGCATCTTCCTGTCAGTTCAGCTTGTCATTCAAGCATCAATAAAGAGAAAGTTTTTCTTTCTCTTTTACTCTGCTTAAAACGTGTCATCCTTTTCTCAAACAGGGAAAATGGGCAGAAAGGGAGACAGAAAACTGCAGCAACAGTCGAGTGGGGTTTTATCGCATGTTGGAACAGAAAGATTTCACCACGTTAACAAGGAGGATATTTTTCAGGGCCTTTTTTTTGGGTAGACGTTAGGAGTGTTTGTAGGGAAACATTGAGGAAAAAAAAAAAATGAGCAGGTGGAAGGAACATGAGATAGATGCCAAAGTTGGATTCCTGACTCAGTGTTGGACTAGCTTCACCCAAAAACCAAACTTCACACTGAAAGGAAATTATAATTTGAATGATGATACAGCATCAATCACTTGAGATAAGTGGTGGGCCACTGGCAAAACAAAGCTGGAATAGCTTGACATTTAGAACTGATTTGTTTTCTTGACAAGAGCTACATTAGAAGATTGATACCACTCTACGCAAAATATGAAGCTATAGCCAGGAGACTGTTGGCTTAGCTTAACATAAAGACTGGAAGAAGGGGATAACAGCTAGCCTGGCTCTTTCCAAGTTGGTTACTCTGTGTGTGTTTTAACAGTCTGGTCATTTGCCTTCACCACAAGCAGACCCATGAAAAAGAGACAATTAATGCTAGCTAATTAGCCTAGCTTGCTAGCTTCTACTTTCTACAAACGTAACAGCATGATGGGCACTCCTAAATGTTTAATGTAGTAAAAGGACAAATGTTAAATCCAATAAGGTACATAACCAACGCCATGTGTGCTTGTTGAGAAAGGGTAGAAAATGTCTTGTATCATAATTCGTAGGCTATAGGCTGCAAGGCTATGACACGTTCCAGTCCCAACGCCAGCTCTCAAATGTCAGGCAACTGCTGACATGGAAACAGCCAAGCCAGAGCTTAAAGCTTAGACACAATATGTTCACAACACAATAGTTGCTCAGCTCAGACAGAAAAGTGGAGAGAGACGGGGGAGACATGCAGGAAACTGTCACAGTTCAAACTCTAACCCTGGACCTTCTGCGTCGAGGAATAAACCTCTACATATGTGTGCCTGCTCTACCATCTGAGCTAACCGGCCAACAAAAAATTGATTAGGTTTCATGTGGAAATAAAATATGTTTATAATATTTGGGAAATGCTATAAGGACAAAACCACCAAGTATTTGTAATGAGAACTGTATTGCTTCACATATTCTAATTTAGACCAAATGTATGAATAAACTGATATATACCGCTGAACAAAAAAGGAAGGTCCTAACTTGTTAGCACCTGCACTGAATTTGATTGAGCCGAGAGTCAGGTCACTTTCCGTTCAATCCAATTAACCCAGGAAGTGGACATTTAAACTATAAGAAAATCCCCATCAAAAGGTTATTTAATATTCAATCTATGAAGGCATTATTGGGACAGAGTAGCGCTCTTATCTTCCAGTAAATGAATTACCGTTTCAATTTGCATGTTGAGTGAATTGAACTGAAAGTGCCTCAGACCCAGAGCGTCCACCAGAGCTGTGGTGTGCCTGCTGATAACCAGCCTCCCAATTCAGGATTTGGCAAAAATAGATTTACACTTGTGCAAAAATAAAGTCAGTTTTTAATTGGCTTATAGGTGTGAAGGTCTGTAAGAAGTCTATGGCACATGATTGAGGAGACAGCCTCATGTTGTTAAATATCCTTACAGTTTGCATCAATTCCATTTTAATGCTGGATGTTTCAAGTTTTGCAAAAGAGGGGCATGTAGTAAAGCAATGTGCTGTAAGGTTTTGAATATTATAAGAAACTGAATACCTTATTGTCTAATTGAATCACTACTAAATATATTATGTTGGAATTTAAATCATGTATAGCATTGGAATATTTTACTTTGAAAACCTTAATTCGTGTATAGTTTGAATTCCACTTTTTCAGAAGGTAATCCCAAATAGAGCAATTTCCAAAATCAGATTTTATTTCATGTCATTTTTAATGGTTCACAGCCTCAGATAGCTAATTCAAGGTTGAAGTTCAATTTGAAACTATATTCAAGTTGCTCAATTACATTTTTGTTGCTTTAGATTGTTAGACTTGAATTGACCTGGATATTTCAAAGAGGGGAATTCAAACCATATAAAAATTATTATTACAGCCGTTCTTGCTTCCATACAAGCATTTTGAGCATGCAGCATACATTAAATGCAGCACATGTGCTAAAGGCTGCACTCAGATGTGTGCCAGCAGCTAAACCTTTTTTTTTTTACCATGGAGCGACACAGACCTCATCTTTCCATTGCTGCTTCAACAGATGTAATCAGACTTAAAAAAAAAACCTGCATTACCAGGTGTGTTAGCTGCTTCAACGCAGCATCTCTAATATTGAACTCAGTACCTCACGCAATCAGACTTTACAATGGACAACAAACAAAATAAACCTAAGTTAGGATACAGAGGGGCGAAACAACGGAAGGACGAAGAAAGAGCAAGAAAATTAGGCAGTGACATATCTGATTGTAGCCTTAAGAGAGTGAAAGAAAAAAGACTGAGATAATTAATGTGTTTGTGTGAGAAAGAGACTGAGAAAAAAACAGAGGAATAGAGGAAAAAAGAGAGGCATGGAGAAAGAGACATGAGGTGGAGTGAGCGAAGATAAAGTGAGAAAGTGAGGATGGAATACAAAGAGGGTCTGTGTCTGTGTGTGTGTGTGTGTGTGTGTGTGTGTGTGTGTGTGTGTGTGCGTGTGTGCGTGTGTGTGTGTGTGTGTGTGTGTACATCAGGTGTGTATCTGCCATCCCCAAGGTCCTCCTAGCTGTCTTCTCCCATTGATTAGTCCATATTGATCTGGCCTGGCACACACACACACACACACACACACACACACACACACACACAGCATGGTTGACTTGATTTAGTCGGGCTTTGACACAAGGGACACGATGGTACATTGTTAACACACACACACACACACACACACACACACACACACACACACACACACACACACACACTACTCCTATCATCATTTTGCCTCTTAAAATGACAACCATCTTCTCTCTAACACACACACACACACACACACACACACACACACACACACACACACACACACACACACCCTATTTGCTCATGTGCATTGGCTGTCTGGCAAACAGGCAGGAGAAACAATGAGAATGTATGAGACAGGCTGCCAGTAAAAAACTCAGTGTCTTCGACAAACCTAATCCATAACTCTTGTCTGTTTCTCTGGAAATTGTTTGATTTTCCACCAACTGCCACATGTAACAGCGTGTGTGTTTCAAATGTTACAGAGCTCAGTTTAGCTTGAATGAAGTTAACGCTAAATTTAACTCTGCTGTAATCAATATCTTTATAGCAATGGATAACATGGCTACTTGTATGTAAAATGGCTTCTCTTTTGACAAACCTACAGAGAATTATCACCCAAATGCAGTTACACTCAGCTTTATTGAGCTTTAAATGCAGCACTAGCTCCTTGTGTCCCGCAACTTCACTGTTTTGATCCACTGTTTTGATTCACTCTCACTGCTCTCATGGTGTTGTTTTCTACCACAGCAGCTGTTTTCAGCGATAAATGCCTAAAAAAACAACTTCACACTACCTGCTCAGCACCAAACAGCAGACAGACAAAGTTAGCGACTAGCTAGTTAACACAGCTGAGCATTTAGGCGCTAAAGGGCCGCAGATATTTCCCTCAGGAGTTGGTAAAGACCAAAAACAGAGCTAGAAGGAGAATGAATATTGGACTTACATTCATTAGTTGGTCAGAAACTTGACTCCAAATGAGTGCTAATGCTGCTCCCTATCTGCTGGATGTGTAAATAGGCAACTGTTTGCTAACTAGCCATAATGTTTGCAGCTTAGCCCCCAAGACTTTAAAAGTTATTACATGTTTACAGTTTTTGCCGATTGCTTACACACTAAAAGTGAATGGTTAGAAAAAAGCATCAAAACCTTAACCTTTTGTAACCATGCCGTAAACAAAGGCACCAAAAGTACAAACACGTTTTCTGCTTTGCACTTTGTTTACAATTCTGCAAAACACTTCTTGCAAAACACTACACACTGTTTCTTATATTAGAAACTTTGTTCAAGAATGAATGCTCTTGCAATCATTGGGAAAACCCTTCCCTTCAAAATGCAAAACACTATTTGAAATTGGCAACAAACCCACACACATGATCACCTTGTGTGCCGCCATTAATCTTAAAGGAGTTCTCCAACACCATGCCACTCTAGGTACCTACAATACTGCACACCTAATCACATTTCTGGATGCACTACATAATGTTGTACAGGACAGATGACAGCAGCCCAGGTTTGTTGTCACCTGGGATAATGTTAGTTTCCACTGTGCTGCTGTGGTCCGGGACTGGTTCACCAACCACAATACTGTAATTTCACAGTTGTATACTTGGCCTCTTACTCCCTATTTCTCAATTCTTTTCAGCTTGGCATTGGAAAGTGTACGATGGCCAACCACATGCCCGCATTCGTCTTCTGCAAGCAATGGAAGAGGCATGCGGAGACATTTTGTTGCAAAAATGCCATTTTGAAAAAGGATTGTTACATTTTGGTTGCAGTTTCATATTGACATAGAAGTGAGATATTTATCTCCAAGTGTTGTGTCTTTTTTGGCTTGTGTGAATAGTTTTGACCTTAAATCGCAATGTATTTTGCAATTGTCAATTCAATTTGCACTTATGTCATTCAATTTGAATATACATTTTTCAATTGACGATTCAATTCAATTGGCAAATTGAATTGCGATTTGAATAGAAGAACAAAACACCATGGCAATATGAAATGCAATTTAAATTTTTTTTGTCAAAATAATTTAAACTGAATTGAGGATTGTATTGCCAGTTTGCATATGGAATTGTCAATTGCAAAATGCATATTTAAATTGAATGACATAATTGCTAATTTAATTGACAACTGCCAAATACATTGCCATTTGAATAAAGAGGCCAAAAAACTTCCATACAGCAGCAGTAGCCTAAAGGCAGCAGCCAAAAAGTAGTAGGTTTGTGACTGGAGGGTCAATGGTGCAAATCACCAGACTGGTGATGTGAATGAGTCTCCCCTTCTTCACATAAAAAAACAACATACAGTCTAAAGTCAAGGTGCCCTTAAGCAAGACACCTCACCTCCAACTGCTCCTGAGCTGCTCAGTGGCAGCTGCAGAAGACTGTTTGTTGCAGCTCCCAGTGTGACTGCGTGGAGCTGTGTGAAGGTGAAGCGGGGCGAGGCTGATAAACAGTATGTATGCTTGTTCTGTCTTTACAATGATGAGAGGAAGAGCACATAATGTGAAAAACACCTTTAAAATAATCTGGACACATCTGTCTGCTCATCAATAACCCTCTAATGAGGAGGTTTGACTTGTCGGGACCAGCATTATGCATGATGGGACCTAGTGGCAGGCGCCCTGACACATATCAATATGTACACACCGCACACAGATACAGTCTCACATCTTTTTTTTATTTTATTTGTCCTTCATCCGGGCTCTGTGCTAGACTTCCTTTTTCCCTCTTTGTCTCTGAATCAGAAGAAACGTCACTTTCTGTCTCTGCCTTTTGTGTGCACGCACACACAAATACAGGACGTGCGCACACACACACAAACACACACACACACACACACACACACACACACACACACACACACACACCCTTCTGCTGCTGTGATGGCTCCGATCTGTCAAAACATCCTTGCTTTCTCTCCCTCTCTCTCACAAAGCAGCCTGACTGAGCTTGTCTATGCAGGTTCACAGAGACTGCTGTCTATCCACCCCTCCTCTCTTTCTTTCTTCCTTCCTTCCTCCTCCCTCTCTCCTACATTTGTGTATCTCAGCATCTTGATTTTGCTCTATCTTTCTCTTGTGTCTTGCTGTCTTTTGCCTACACAATAATCTACATAATAAAAAGTCTAGTGTATTAGGGTTATCATTCAAGATGTGTGAACTAAATACATAATGTATAGCTGTTTATAATAGTTCATACTGGCTCTTAACCTGTCAAGGTTTTCTCACAGGCCCTGTCCACACTGAGGCAGATAAATCCAGTAGTGTTTAAGTCTGAAAATGCTGCTGTCCATCTACACTGAAACGGCAAAACTGTCCCATCCTGTACTCCACCTGCATTCTGCTTCAATGTAGTTGAACTCACAATTTAGTTGTTCTTGTTGACATATTTAATTGTCTCAAGTATGCCAGTTAAGCAAGGCCAACAGAATGTCCTGCAGTCGATCGATCAAATCACTATTTTATGCTGGCAAAGTCGCCAGACACCATAAATACAGGTTAAGGATAACACCTGCGCTGTGTGATTGGCTTTACTGGCATCAAAATGAGCAGTCTCTGAGACAGCTGGTTTCTTTAGACAACACGGGACAATGTCTGAGCAGACATTATTAAGGAAAAGCCTTTCTTGCCCCTACTTTTTAAAAGGGTACTTTTCCAAGGCTTTGAAAAAATGTCAGTGAGGCTGAAAGATGTGTTTTTGTGTGAACATTGGTGTCATTACAACCTATTTCCCAGACATCTGTCAAAGCTATGGAGTCTTGTTAAAACATATCATGCTTATTAAAATGGAATCTCAGCCTTTGAAGGTTGCAATATTCACTTTCCTAAAGATTACCAGAGATCAAAATCATAGAAAACACATACCCGTCCCATCAAATAACATGTCAAGAAAGAAAATCAATTTGTTGCACCCAAAGTATATAACACTAATCTAGTTTCCAAGATACCCTTGCCATTTAGCCTACAGCTATTGTAGAGTGCACTGGTGAATTTAAAAAAAGTAATAATTATAGTAACAATTCAAGAGTTACATTATTATTTTTTTAAACATGGCTTTGTGGTAATATACTGTATGTGTCTGTCTTCTCCCTCTCTACTGGTCTGACACACACACACACACACACACACACACACACACACACACACACACACACACACACAGAGCTGTGGCCTGCAGGGTGTGCACAGCAGGGAGGAATCAACCGTATGGCAGACATGAGGTCGGAGCCAAATCTGGCCTACAAGCCTAAATGTGAATGGAGGTAGCAATTGTAATACATGTGAAGCAGAGCAATGTTACTGTAAGTAGGAGGACATATTCTCTTAAAGGATAACTCGGGTTGGCTATCATTTCTATGTGTTAATGACAACATTTTACTCACTAAAGTAAATGCTGAACTGGGAACAGGGCAAGAAACAAACCCAGTCAGATGATCAGACAACAGTTTAGCCAGATGTTCTAAACCAGTTTATTTAGAGGTAAAGTTTTGAGTGAGCACAGCTGAAATGGTAGTAACAATCCCTCATCCCGCACAGGAACAACTACAGTTTACTAACTAAAGTACAGTGGGTCAAAGTCTGAACCAGGAAGTCAATCTGTAACTGTAATGGATGTTTACGCTGGGTAGTTTAGGTAATACATTTACAACTTGCGTTCTTTCTCTTGGGGGTTTGTTTTAAACATGTATAATGCAAAAATAAGGTCCAAGTTATAATAGTAATAAACTGAAAGTATTCATTAAAATCTGACTTAATTAATGTTGCAAGGTAACAAAGATTGTTATGCATTTTTATGTGTGAATGGGTTTATCCATGGAAAAGTGTATTATGGCACGAACTTAATGATTGTGGATTTAATTATGTATTTAAATTTTGTTGGAAAAAAAAAAGTAGTAAAAGTAGTAGCATTAGTCTACATGCAGACACGTAAAGGCTGACTGTATTATATACACTGTTATGTTGTAGAATTCCATGTATTGTGTCAATGTGAATGTGACAAGCGTATGTGTATGTGTGTGTAATGTCGAAACATCTCTCATGTCAGTAAGTGCAGGATAAGCGTGTGTTTCTGTATGTGTGTCCATGTCTGTGTCATTGCATGCTGCCTGCATGAAAATATGCATGTCATTTAATTGTATGCGCGTGTGTGTGCATGTTGTGTACTGTGTGTGCTGCCAGCATGTGTGTGAGAGCATCTTGGCTTGTAGTGGTTTTGTGAGGGCATGAAAATCATTTATTCATGTTTCATTCTGTGTGTGTGTGTGTGTGTGTGTGTGTGTGTGTGTGTGTGTGTGTGTGTGTGTGTGTGTGTGTGTGTGTGTGTGTGTGTGTGAATAAAGAGCCATTTGTGTCTTGCATGCATGCTCTAATGGATACTCTTTGCTTACATGTGTAGCTAAAGGTTAGGCTATCATGTCTCTATCTTTGAATGCTGAATTGTCTGTCTATGTTCTCCTTACTCATCTCTTTCTAACTTTTTCTTTTAAACCTCTCCAACCCTCTTCTTCACTCCCAATCCCTTCGTCCTGGCCAAATCTCCTCTCTCTGACTCCCCTAAATATTTTTCTGTCTCTTCATCATTTTCCCTCTCATGAGTTTTCTGTGTAGAGGTTAACCATTCATGCAGCATTTCCCACTCTGTGTAAGTCTGTCTGTGTGTGTGGGAGGGTTTTTAAAAATGCATATATTCTATAAGCGGGAGGAGGAAACAGAGCGTGGTGAAAAGAAAAATACAGCCTCTGTGTGTGTTGTGTCAGTCGAGTTGACATCTGATCTTGCTGAGTATGATAAAGAAGAAAGTGCTGAAAGTACTCTCTGTGTGGGGGGATCCTGTGTGTGTGTGTGTGTGTGTGTGTGTGTGTGTGTGTGTGTGTGTGTGTGTGTGTGTGTGTGTGTGTGTGTGTTTTGTGGCCTGTATGTGTCCTCGTTTCTGTGTGGGTGGTAAGAGGAGGGAGTAAGGGAACAGGGTGTGTGTGAGTGCACTTAGTTTAAGTGTCAAAATAGCTTTGTGTGTGTGTATATGTGTGTGTGTGTGTGTGTGTGTGTGTGTGTGTGTGTGTGTGTGTGTGTGTGTGTGTGTGTGTGTGTGACAAGGAATGAAGGAGGGGGAAACTAGGAAAAAGATTTGAGTGATGCGGGAAGAAAAAGAAAAGATGGAAAGAAGTCTGAACAGAAAGAGAGACTTTGAAGCCATTGCCTGTTTTTCTTCTTCTCTTTCTTTATTATTCCAATTTATGTTTCAGTATTCTCCACTACGGCATAAATGGTATATGCATATGTTATGAATGAATGTTAAATCAAAACTCTTTTCTGCTGCCCTCCCTTTTCTCTCTGTTTGTCAGAAATCTGTCTCTCCAGAGCTTTTCTGATAAGTAGACCAGTTTGATCAACCTCACACACATTCTCACACACACACACACACACACACACACACACACACACACACACACACACACACACACACACACACACACACACGACCGCAGGCTTCCCCAGACGTACATCTACAACCAGCCAAAGTCTTTTACTTCTTTCTTCATTTTAGCTGTCCTTGTGTGTATTTTATGTTTCATGCTTTGTGTCCTTGGTGTAAGGCTCCATCAATAGGGAAGTGTATCCCTGAAGGAAATCTATCAATATTTCATTCCATAACTGCTGAAAATGCAAGATCGACAAGCGAGAAAGAGGCAAAGGGAGAGGAACTCGACTGTACTAGAGTCGTAACAACTGAATACAGATCCAAAAGCAGTCTGGAGACAGAGCAGGTGTAGCAAAACTAACATTACTTTGTCAAAGGGCAAGTTTACAGTTGTAAGATTCAGAGGGGTGAGGCAGGTAAGAGTCAGAAAGTGGGCAGAGAGTCAATCAGAGAAGGTAAAGGCAGGTACAACAGAGCTAAGGCACGAACACCAAGGCAACAAAGCAACCTATGGCCCGTTAACACCACAGAAACTTTTTCAAGGGTGCAAGAACCTTTTTTAGGAAACTCAGAAACTGTACCTTCAATTTTATTGCCAAGACCTAGTTCTAGTTTTGTTTCCTGTTGGAACAGTCACGGAATTAATGGAGATGGAGTTTGTAATACTGGACACAAGACTGCTAAAGTATAAGCAAGTAGTTGCTAATATCAATATTAAGACGAGGAAAGGGGGCGCCCGAATAGCTCAGTTGGTAGAGCAGGCGCCCATATATAGAGGTTTACTCCTCTTTGGTTTGGTTTGACCCTGACCTGTGGCCCTTTGCTGCATGCCATTCCCCCCTCTCTCTCCCCTTTCATGTCTTCTGCTGTCCTATCAAAATAAAGGCTGAAAATGCCCCAAAAGAATCTTAAAAAAAAAAAAAAAAAAGACTAAGGAACGAAATATTGTATAATGTTTTGCACCTGATAAAGTGATGGTCTGATTGTTTAACAGTACATGAAACTCCCTCCTTCCACTTTTTTCTGATATTGGAACCAGGGGTGGCTGCTTTTTGACAACTTTTGTAACTCTATAAAACAACAGACAATCCCTCAAGCATGCCCACTTCCTGCAGTGATTCACCATTGTGTGAAGGTG
The DNA here is from genome assembly GCF_031162955.1 of Sander vitreus. NCBI lineage: Eukaryota > Metazoa > Chordata > Actinopteri > Perciformes > Percidae > Sander > Sander vitreus. The sequence continues at coordinate 12,549,787 of NC_135877.1, forward strand.
AGAAAGTGATTTGAACTTTAAGACACCAAGCCGGATATAACAGGAATGGATACCTACAGCGTAGATTTAGATTTTTAGTACAGCGTCAGACCAATATCTACGTGTAGATTCTGAGCTTATGCATGTAGCAGTAGCTACAGCTCCTTAAAGCATGCATTTATACGGAGGCTGATGGGGGAATGAGGAGCAGCTGTGACTGGGTCAGGTGATGGGTTGATATGGGGAACCCTCAGGAGACAACTGATGAGCAGAATAGTCGTGAACAACATGAGATGTTAGTGTGCAGGATAACAGGAATTAAACAGCGGTGTTAGAGATTGAGGAAGAAGAGGAGGATGAACCAGCTGTCTGTCTTTCCTACACAAGTAAATTGTTGGGATATGATTATTAATTATTCAGATGATAAAGGTCAGTTGTGCTTGGCTGAGTTACACAGGAAGCCATTGTTAAATGTGATTTATGTAAGTATTCTTCACTTCCTTCTCCATACCCTGAGCTAAAAAAAGATTTAAAAAACAAAAAGACAAAAGGACACCAAAGACACAGAACAGGGAGCTCTGTGTCAGAGAGGTGAAAGTTAATGTTAATACAGCTATTGAACATCCCGCAGTCTGTTACTATGGCGCTGACACAGGACTTCAATTAAAGCTCAGACTGACCACACACACGCATGCGCGCACACACACACACACACACACACACACACACACGCACACGGCCATTGTGCAGACAGGCCTATTGATTTTTGTGGTAACACTGTCCCGTTACCACATACAGTGCGAGTCTACCTCTGTAACCCCCCCTCCCTCGCCCACCTCCTCTCCTCCCCTCCCTCACATGTGTAAATGTGACACTTGACACTACTCATCTCCTCCTCACCTCTCTGCCACCTCCCCCCTTTTCTTACCATCTCTCATTACGATCTCTACTCTGCTTTCTCCTGCTGCTTGTCATCTTCCTTCTTCTCTTCCTCAGATGCTCAGTCAGCTCCATCTCCCTTCACTCTACCTCTTTCTCCCGCCTTTTCCTCACCCTTCCATCCCTCCATCCCTGCACCCTTTTCCTTTTTTCAACAGGCACATGAAAAAAAAACTGACATATTAAAACACACAACATACATATGCAGATAAAACAGGACAAATAAGAGAATGTCTCACCAATCCCCCCCAGAGAGCGAGGAAGAAGAAGAAACTGATATTTCCCGCTGTGTTCAGAAGCTTTGGCAATACTGCTCCACACTCATGCCAAAACATGAACAGGAAAGAACAAAAAAGAGAGGAAAAGACGAAAATACAGATATGAAGAGATACAAAGAGAGAGAAAAACTCAAAAAGGCTAAAAACATTTACAGGCTTCAATAACCTTAGATAGAAGATTGATTACAACCCTGATGTTATGCATCAGTTAATTGGTATTTCAACTGTGAAAGTATGGCCTAAGAGTACATAGTTTGCATGCTGTATGTTTCAGTACATGTAACCATGCTTAGAGAAAAAGCCTGAAATTGGTGATTACATGTTTTCAAGCCTAGTTTACAAACTAGTTTATCTTTAAGCAGTATGATTTGAATACAAGCTCAATTACAGTCGTGAAAAAAATTAGGACATCCATGCTAAAGTTGACTAAAAAGAGGAATAAAAAAACCATCTTTTGGAAATTGATCTTAATGCCTTAATTATTAATCCAATCTTTAAGAACACCAATTTTCTTTGTGAATGAATAACGTATCGTAAATAAATAAATGTTTTTCCTTAAAATACAGGGAGCATAAGTAAGTACACCCCTATGTTAAATTCCCATAGAGGCAGGCAGATTTTTATTTTTAAAGGCCAGTTATTTCATGGATCCAGGATACTATGCATCCTGATAAAGTTCCCTTGGCCTTTGGAATTAAAATAGCTCCACATCATCACATACCCTTCACCATACCTAGAGATTGGCATGGGGTACTTTCCATAAAATCATCTTTCAATGCAAATCAAACCAGCTATTAGGCTAACTGAAATAAAACCATGCCAATCTCTAGGTATGGTGAAGGGTGTGATTGTAATTGTAATCGGTGTATCTCTAATGAGATCCTTCAACCACTGCTGTATATGTCTATCGAATTCTACTTTTAAGCCGGCATGGACGAGAAGCTGTAAAAGTGCCTAGGATAATGGAAAGTTGGAACATCTACAGTTCCATGACAACTGTGCAACTCCATCTGCTGATAAAAGATGCGGTTGAAAGCTCTGGACCAAGCGAGTAAGTGAACTTTGAATCATTTTTTCTCAATTGCTGTTTCCAAGGTCAAGAATAAACTGTTAAAATAAACTTTGTATTTATTGTTTCCTCTCTGCTGGTTATGTAATTTTCTGACTGTAAATGTTTTTTTGTTCTTGTTAAGTCTTATTTGGAAAGAAGATCTCTGAAAAAAAGTCTGGATCTTGAGAGTATGCAGTTAAAGTGAAGGAGTGAATAAATAAGAGGAGAGTTTTGCAGTGCCATAGGTCTCCAGGATCTCCCTCCTTCCCAACTCCTCCACCTCTCTCTTTCTCTCCTTTTTTTATTTCCAGCCAGAGGAAAACTCCTCCTTTCCCTGCATTCCTCTCACATTCCAGCTCTGGGTTTACCTTCTCTACCTCTCTAGTTCCTACATCAACATCCACCTCTTTCCCTATATCCCTCCTCTTCCTTTTCCCTCTCAGGGTCTCCTATCTCTCCATATCTCCCTTCCCCCTTCTGCCCCCTCTTTCTTTCCCAGCATGCTCCAGTAGGCCGGTGGAGGCAGGGGGCTCGCCTGAACCCTCCACCCCCAGCAGGGGCCCTACAGCTCAGCCTTGCTGGCTGGCAGGCTCCCTGGCACACCTCCAGCACGTGTGCACACACACACACACACACACACACACACACACACACACACACACAAGCTTTTTTCTTCTCTGCTTGCTGTCTCTCTCTTGCTCCTTTCTGTCAGCCTCTCTTGCCTTCAGTCTTTCTTCTATTTTTTTTTAACACTTTTCTTTTTTGCTCCCATCATTTATGTCTTCTATCATCTCAATCTATATATATATATATATATATATATAGATGATGCATCTCACTGTTCATCTTGGCCATTTAGTACTACAAGATTGCCCTCAAAGACAATGTTAGTGTCTTATTAAAACCTAAACAATCTAAAAAACAAGAAGAAGAAAGATGGTCTCCATCTCTTTTCCCATATGCTTTGTTTATGGTTTTTATGCAGGTATCATATGGGGACAGCAACCAGCAATAAAGTTTATTTTCCATGTAAGACCTTCTGGGAATTTGCCAGTTCAGGACGTTGTAAGATTTCTGTAAATCCACATCATGACTCTTGTGGGAACAACAACTATAACATTTTCAACTATAACATACAGATACTTTCTACTGCTACTAATTTTAGGTAGCCAGCAAAATTGACCCTATCACAAAGGGATTGGAAACCAAATGGAAGAAAAAAAGAAAACATCTAATATAAAGCAACATGTATCTTCAGATGTTTGAACAATATGGCAGCTAAACATAAACATAATTAGTGATGTGAATGGCCTTCACAGTCACCAGATCTCAATCCAACTGAACGCTTAAAGACCAAATGAGGGAATATTTTTAATAGAGTTCAAGAGAAATCTATGACAAGGAGCCTTAAAACACATGGTGGCCCATGTAATATTGGTTCTCTTTCTTTTGTACTCTATATTTCTTATTAACACAACAGAGAGAAGACATCATGTAGGAGAACATCATGTAACAGTTTGATTTTCCAATGTCAGAACTGAAGAATTCCCTTTTGCCTTATTCTACAAAACAAATGAAACACTGAGGTAATGAGATAAGAGTGGGAGAGAGAGAGAGAGAGAGAGAGAGAGAGAGAGAGAGAGAGAGAGAGAGAGAGAGAGAGAGAGAGCGAGAGAGAGAGAGAGAGAGGCCCTCAGTAATTTGGTATTTCCTTTTTAGACAGGGGAGGAATGGCTAATGCCCTCGTTTTCAGTATGAAGTGCACGCACACACACACACACACACACACACACACACACACACACACACACACACACACACACACACACACACATCCTTTAATGACCCATACGGCCTTAGGCACTAGGGGCCTTAGAGAGAGAAAAGAGACCGAAGAGAAAGAAAAATATAGATACATAGATAGACAGCTAGATAGATAGATAGATAGATAGATAGATAGATAGTGTTAGGTAGGAGTTGAGCTGTAAGTTCAGACACGTATGCACTGAGAGTCAGAGGTGAGGGTTCATATCCCTGACACACACACACACACACACACACACACACACACACACACACACACACACACAAAGCTATGGGAGTTCAACTGAAGGTTAGACCTTCAGGCTCCACGGCTCAAAGAGAATTCATAAGCAGCTGATTCGGAGCGCCACTGACTGGTGAGATTACTGCAGGAGGAAGAGGACATTTTCAGGAACGTGGATAATTTCAAGAATAACAAATGAAAAGATTAAAAAGAGGCCAGGGGTCTAACATTTGGGAGTTTAGGAGAAAAGGACTGAAAAAAGGGAAAAATGAAGGACAAAGAAAGAAAGGAAGAGACGGAGTGAGGCGGTGACAACTCTTTTACAACTTAAGCAACAGCTGAAGATGTTACTGTGTCTCCAGACTGTCTCTCAGATACAAACATACATACACAGGGCCCTGACCTTGCTGATGGCAGCTGTTGACGTCACTCTGTGCCCTATCCAGAGCTACAAACTCCCCACAATACACACACACACACACACACACACACACACACACACACACACACACATCTATGCTACATGTATACTCTTTTTCATGGCCTTTCTTAAACTTTTGGAGGAGTTAATTCTCAGTGATTTACTCAATACCACTGGAAGCTGTGCTGAATGCAGGACTTTTCTAATTAGCTCTCCCAAAAACACGAGCGCCTAAAAAAAGTGCAGGCAATGGCATGCTGCAGACTCTCAGTGAAGTACCCTTAAGGTGCTTACACACCAACCAGACGGCCGACCGTCGGGAGAAAAGGCAGTCGGATTGATCAGTCGGGTCCCCGAGGTCCAAAAAAATGCCTCAAAACACACTGCGGTGACACCGACTTGAGTGTACGCTCTGCGCGTGTGCGAAATGTAATACATCTCCATAGCAGCAGGCGGCGCTGTTCTGTATTGTTTCCCAGAAAATGAAAACCGGCAGCTGATAGGACGAACGCGTCACGGTCTTTTTTCTCCAGAAATTCACAGCCAGACTGTCACTGTCGGCTTGTTCAGAATACGATCTCATATTGTACTAAAATAGTTCACCGAAACGTGTTTCTGAAAACATTTTAAGTGAGAAATAGGCCATGCGTTTGCTGAATCTGTCTTCATTTCAGATCGACAAAGGTCAATTTAAAAGATTTTCGTCAGATTTTGAGAGGCTCATCCGCTCGCCATTTCCGGGTGAGTCCCGACTGCCCTGTCTCCGACTGAACATGTTGGGTCGGCCAAAATGAAGGCCGACGGCTCCTCGGACGGACGATGGCACGGAACACACCTAACAGACTCGAGTCACCGACATCGCCAGACGGTCCGACGGCCGATAATCGGCTCTGTGTGTCAGCACCCTTAGACATCTTGTTATCAGAGGTCTGATTTTATTAGCAGTCAAGTTCAGTTGCGGAAACTCTTGGAAAGTAGCTGAAGGACTTCTGGCTTTGAGCTTATTGCCCTTTTAAAAAAAACAACACCCAACGTGGGGCTTGAACCCACGACCCTGAGATTAAGCCATGAGCTTACTGAGCTAGCTAGGCTACTAACTCTAGAACCATCATGTAAAAATGATACAGAATGTTGTAACAGCTGATTGATAGTGGGACTTCCTAGCATGTCTTTTGTATCATGCAACCAACCATATCACTGGCATGTTTGGGCAGAGGCTGTTTGGCATCATGTAATCATCCATATTCATTGAATGCTTGGCTCACCCTTGTCTCTGCTGTCATCAATTAAACTGCTGTTCACCCTGCAGAACCTACAGGCAATTGTGGGCCACAGACACTGGTGTGTCAGAGCCCTTTGAATTATATGTGAACTACAGCTGGTACACTCTGTTCATCAGTTAAGAGGAATCTTTTTATCAGAGGCCAAGGTTGGTCGCAGTCTGTATCGCTGCTTAAGGAGACAGATTGAAACCTGCAGGTAAAAATCTTTGTGAGAAATGTGATTTGAACCCACGCCTCCATTCAGAGACCAAAAGTCTGTTTGCTCAGGAAGGAGTGAACTCTTGAGTCTGGCACCTTAAATCGCTCAGCCATTCTAACTGAAAACATATGTAAATACACAAATATGTAAATCTAAATGTCACTTTGGCTAAGTGAATTGTCTTTACTGTAGAACAGCACAACAGACAAAACCCAACATAGTGGTTGAATGACAATCCCATGTATATTGTATAACAACACTTCATTGTGTCTTTTGTGTTAAGCCCGTGACACACCAACCCGACGGCTGACCGTTGGCAGAAAAGGCAGTCGGACTGATCAGTCTGCTCCCCGAGGTCCAAAAGCGCCTTGGAACAAACCGAAGCGACGCCGTCTTGAGCGCATGTTCTGTGCGTGCGCGAGACGTAATACAGAAAATTAAAAACGGAAATGACAACGCGTCACATGGGTCTGGCTTCTCCGGCTGATAGTAATGGTGGCTTGTTCAAATTACGATCTCGTATTTTACGAAAATAGTTTACTGAAACGTGTTTCTGAAAACATTTTAAGTGAGAAATAGGCCATGCAGTTGCTGAATCTGTCTTCATTTCAGATCGACAAAGGTCAGTTTACAAGATTTTCGTCAGATTTTGAGAGGCGTTCGTCACTCATCCCGTTCGTTATTTCCGGGTTAGCACTCCACCAATCAGATTGGGGGAGTGAGTCCAACTGCCCGCCCTCCGATCCAGCAAGTCAGGTTGGCCAAAATGAAGGCCGACGGCTTCTCTGGCTGACGACGGCACGAAACACACCGAACAGACTCGAGTCACTGACCTCGCCAGACTGTCCGACGGCGGATTATCGGGTTGGTGTGTAAGGGCCATTAAAAGAAAGGCTGATTCAAAGGCTCCCACTCCCACTTGATTTATACAGAAACAAAAGGATATATCTTTATCGCCAAACTACAGGGATGAATCCTGCAGGTAAAAAAAATCTCTGTCAGAAGTGGGATTTGAACCCACGCCTCCATTTGGAGACCAGAAATCCCTTTGTTCAGGAAGGAGTCAACCCTTGAGTCTGGCGCCTTAGACCGCTCGGCCATCCTGACAATTGAAAACCTGGAGACACCAGATTCAGTCTGGCCTCACAAAAAGCCAGGCGAGCCCAAATAAATTTGCCATTTTTTGCTGAAAAGAATTGTTGCTGTAAGGACAGTGAAGTTGAGTGATATTCTAATTTGGCTGTATTGAATACAATAGGCTAAAAAAATGCAGGCAATGGTAGGCCACAGACTCTCAGTGAAGTGCCCTTAGACATCATGTTCTCAGAGGTATCATTTAATTAACAGTCCAGTTCAGTTACAAACACTCTAGTACAGTAGCTCAAGGACTTCTGGCTGTGATCTTATTGGCCTTTCAAAAACACCATCACCCAACGTGGGGCTCAAACCCCCGACCCTGAGATTAAGAGTCTCATGCTCTACCGACTGAGCTAGCCGGGCTACTAACTCTAGAATCATCATGTAAAAATGATGGCACCAATACTGGGAGCAGTACAAGGTTTACCGGATGCCACAAACGGAAGTTATCAGAGTTAAGGATGGCTGCAGTCTGTCTAGTTGCTCGAGGACACACAGAAGTGGGATTTGAACTCACCTCCATGAGGAGACCAGAAGTCCCTTTGTTCAGGAAGGAGTCAACCTTTGAGTCTGGCACCATAGACCACTCAGCCATCCTAACAATTGAAAGCCTCCAGACACCAGATTCAGCCTGGACTCACCAAAAGCCAGGAGAGCCCAAATACATTTGCCATTTTTGCTGAAATTAGTGGCTGTAAGGACAGTGAAGTAGAGTAATATTCTAATTTGGTTAACTTATTGGTTAACAATAAGTTTCGTGGCACATCTATCTATATATCTAGCTATCTATCTGATAGAAGAATGGATGGACTGACTGATGAATGTCTGGACAGATGGACTGGTGAACAGACAGATACATGAAGGATGGATGGAGGATAGAGGAGGGGGTTCAACGTCTTTGATCCTCCCAGCAGAAATAATCAACAAAGCCCTGGAGCAAGCCAGCAAGACCTAAATATGTGTGTGCGTCTGTGTGCGCCATGGGGTTTTCTGGCTGCATGCCAAGACCAGCTCCTACCAGGAGAGAGATCAAAGTCTCTCTCTCTCTCTCTCTCTCTCTCTCTCTCTCTCACACACACACACACACACACACACACACACATATATAGACAGTCTATGCATTACAATACATTAGATTAATACAGACATTGGGTTGGGCATTGTGGCAAGGTGTCCGACTCACTGTCCCTCATGTCATGACAAGCTGCAACGTATTTGGCAGCCAGCGGAGCAGTCAGTCCTTCTTCTAGCAGGTGGGCCAGTTTAACAGAGTCACTAAGGTAGCTAAAATTTGGAATTTTGTTTGAAAATTGTAGAACATATCCTTTTCTTATCTGTTCAAACTTTGGACAGTATAGGAGAAAGTGCATCTGTCTCAACCTCGCCAGTCGTACAGTGACCACAGTCTCTCTCTCTCTCTCTCTCTCTCTCTCTCTCTCTCTCTCTCTCCCCTCGAGGGCAGCTAGAACAGTTTCCTATGCAAAAAAGAAAAGATAAAAGGATTAAAAGAACCAAACAATGAAAAGACATTGAAGGAGAAAGAAAATATAAATTGTTGGTTGCACTGATGTTAAGACACACACACAAGCCCTCTTGGTTGTCAGGTTGTCATGGGAGCAATTGTTTTGGCAGGTGTGTGTGTGTGTGTGTGTGTGTTTCAGGCTGTTCTCGTTTCCCTTTAAACCGGACGAATCTCATGACAACACTTACATTTCAGACGCACAGTTCAGATTGAATTAGCCTATTAAAGGATACACTGAAAATCTGCTGTTTCAAATTCAAAGCTCCACTGCGACTGAATACATGCCCACATTCTCTTATCTTTGACATTTCAAAATAAAGCGCTGCTTTACATTGACAAATCCAATTGCTTTATCATTGGTTCACCGTCTGGTCAAACTATTATTTCCTAATTGAGACAATGCTCAATGTTGCTATTTTCACAGTCGACCCATTGATACAAAGTGTATACACACACATGCACACACGCACGCACACACACACACAGACGTACAAGTCACAGGTTGGTTTTCCAAAGGTCAGTGTGTCCTTGAGCAGAACCACTTCTCACTGTAATACCAATTTCTTTGTTTGGTTTATTTTGAGGTATGTGTGTGAGACATAACAAAAATGACTCATCAAAATCGGCTCAGTAGAGGCAGAAATGTCCTGACTTTTAGTACCTAGTTTGGGTGAAGCTCCAAAAAAACTGGATCCTACATCTACCATTTACCACTTTACCATGCAGCTTAATAGTGTCTCTTCATTAGACCTTTTTCAGACTTCAGAAAGCTCCCTGCAGAGCCACAGAATATGTTACACAACTGTTTACACAGGCTAATTTGTACCCGACTATGATGAGTAAACTGATCTTGATGTTGAATAGTGATGGAATGCCCCTTTAATGCAATAACCTGCTCTGTAAATCCATCTTGTGGTACAATACTGTATCTCTAAGACTGCTGGGGAACTTTGTTGCATGTCATTTCTCATCTCTCTCAGTTATCTAATAAAGGCATACAATTGCCCAAAAATAATAAATAAAAGGGTGTGGTATGACAATCAAGGTTAATCAAAATTAACCAGTGTTTGAACCACATTCAGCCCTTGTTGTTAGGAGGGTCATGAGGTCAGTTTGGATGAAACACATTAACCCATCGAGATCATCTACAAAACAGAGTTTATTCTCTGGTTTAGTAAGACGTATAAATAATTGTTTTTAAGAATCAGCCAAATGCAAGATAGAGGTGTCTATAGAGGTGTCTATTAATTATAATGTGGTCGTGCAAGACCCTGAAATATTTGATTAAAAATGTACTTTCCCATCTCACACTTACATGACAGCTGCTGCTACAAAATGCTTGATAAAAAAAGACTGCCTTTGTTAACAAAATAGCATCTATCATCTCGTAGCACCCTTCCTCCTTCATGGTGCAGTAATCGTCAGAGCTCTTGAACGTTCTCCTGGATATTGTTTTGCTCCGCGTTGTTGCTGATCTGGGAATTGAAGCTCATTTGCACTCCGTGTATGTCGTTCTGCATAACAACATTGGCTAAATGTCTAAAAATGTAAATGTAATTGTGAAGAAAATGTTATTTTCCTACTGAGACTCACAGAATGCTGCACTAAGTGAGCCGAGCCCAGCGCCGCTCGTCATTAAACCAACTCATAGGGGCTCCTTCGCAAACAAGAACTAAACTTTCTTTACGCCTGAATCTCTTTATCCTCTATCCATCTTTCCATGCCAGTAACAGTTTGGTCATTTTTAGCAATATGCAAATAGGCATCTTAATCCCACTCCCACAATTCCAATCAGTTCTGTCATTCAGCTCTCTTTTTCTCTGCATTCCCTTTTCTGTCATCACCCACCATCGCTCTCCCTCTTTCTCTCCACCATCTTTCCTTTCCTACCCCTCTTTTACATCCCTCTCTGCCATGTTTTTCTCCCACACACACACACACACACACACACACACACACTAGCAGTAGTCATTCTACTTATAGCCTCGCCATAAATCACCCTGTCATTCTCCGTCATGCTCGCTGGATCTCACTGGGGCTTGTGGCGCGCGCGCACACACACACACGCACACACACACACACACACACGCACACACACACACACGCACACACGCACACACACACGCACACAAATGGATAGCTGGGCCCATACATACTGTACACAAACAGGCACAGACACACAAACACTGACTAATATAAAGACTCAAATAGATCACACATGCTCAAACACAAAGACGCACACATATACAGTACAAGCGTATAGACTGTACTGATAGTTATGCAAACTACTATTTTGGCTCTCTCTCACACAAACTCTTGAGTGCAAACTTAAGATGATCTAAAGACACCTGAGAATGATTGAGAGGGAGGGTGAATGATTAAGGGAAACAGAGATCGAAGCAAGGATAACAGAAAGATGCTCACCTGTACCACACACACCAACACACACAAACCAGCAGCTGAAATAATGTCCATAGCCCTCAGGGCCTCTGCTTTACGCAACCATCTCCTTAAATTCACCTCCTCCTCCTGCTCTGTCTATATATATATTTTCTCTCCATTCTGTTCATCTGTCTTCAAACCCTATGTCCTAACAACTACGTTAAAATACAAATGATTGGTATTAGTGTTAATTGAGATTTTTTATAGTTATGTTTAGGCAACTCAGAGCACTTGGTTAACGTTCGAGGACTGAAAAAATCAACACTGGCTTGAAGCACATACTGTAGTGGTACACTGACTTTTTAAATATCAACCAAAGCTACAATATTTTCCTAACCTTAACCTCTTGTTTCATTGGCCTAAACCCAACAATAGGTGGTTCTCTGGTGTCAAATTCCTCTTCTTTGAAAGCCAACTTATCCTCTCCCTTCATTCCTCTCTTCTTGTGTCCTTCTACCCAGATCAACATTTCCTCTCCTCTTTCTTCTCTTACACCTCTTCCTTGTCTCCTCGCTCTCCATTACCAATGCGAGAGCCTCATAAAGACTCCTAGGAGTCAGAGAATTTCATGGGGCTTTGTGTTTGAGTGTGTGTGTGTGTGTGTGTGTGTGTGTGTGTGTGTTTAGTCAGTGGGAGACAGCACATGTGGCATGCAAGGTCACGTAATCCTGCGGCCTCCAGATACTGTTATTGACACGCAAACAGCACTCTATACCCTGCACTGCCATTGCACACGCAGATTGTGCATGAACATGCTCACGCGCAGATGTCCCCGTATAACCCAAAATGTCCTCAGTGTTATCAAGGATACAAACAACTGGTTAAAACTTGACTTAAATGTTATAATTCTTTGTCCTTTTAAAAGGATTTGGTTGGTGATCGTTTTTTTTTCTTATTGTCAACAAAAAGTATAAAAGGCCAAAAACACCCGTTTAGCCAAAGCCTGATGTATCTTATTCCTCTGTGACACAGAGCTCCATTGTTGTCCAAAAATGATTAAAAACACATCAGTGACCCACTCTGCTGCACCATTTATTCACTACGATAAACATGACTCTGCTTAGCCGCCCTCATCTGACTTGTTCAGTGATGGGTACCATTGACAACTGTTTCGGTCACCAATCAGAGCTTAGTCGGTTGGTTAAGATGGGGGATGTCATCTTCCTATATAGCCAGCTAGCTACGCTGAAAAAATAACTACAGGAATATAGTGACAAATGCTTTTAAGATCGACACTGTTAATTTGGGCTTTTCATATTTGTTGACTAGAAGAAAAAGCCAGCCTCATCCTTTAAATGTATCACACACAAAGTACAAAAGGAAAAAAATGCAAGAGACACAGACACAAATACACAGATATGGATTTCCAAGGTCACATTTCAGGCATTCAGTATGTATCTTATACACGTCCTCCTCTCCGTCTCTGCGCTCCACTGCTCTACTCTTCCTCCTCCTCTGTATTCTTCTCTCCTCCTTCCTCCATCACTCACACACACACACACACACACACACTCTCCAGAGATGTGTCCATTGCTCTGACCTCTCTGTATAACACTTTCTCCCTTTGCTCTGTATCTTTCTTCTTCTCTCCATATCTCTCTATTGATCTATCTTTTTTCTAATCTCCTTTTGTCTCCCCCCCTCTTATCCTCTCCTCTGTTGCATCCCCTCATCTCTTCATCCTCTCCACTCGATTCCTCGCTTCTCTTCATCTTCCTTCTCTTTACCCTCCTCTCCTTTTAACCCTTCTCTTCCCCCTCTTTTCTTCCACACCTCATCTTATCCCTTTCTCAGCTTCCCTCCTATACTATTTCTTTCTCTAGGCTTCCAGGGGGCTGGTGCGGCTGCGAGGCTCTGCTTGGGGCTCCTTGCTCAGCTAATGCTGCCTCTCTCTGGGCATGGGGGGGGGATTGAAAAAAAACATGAAGGGGTTTTTGACACTAACAGATATTTCTGTTGAGTCACTCTTTGCTGGCTAGAGTGTGATTGGGGCTACAACAGCACTGTGTGTGTGTGTGTGTGTGTGTGTGTGTGTGTGTGGTTTATCGGTGTTTTAAGCCCCCAACATCTCCTTCCAGGCAGCGCTGCCTAGGATTAGGCAATGGTTAGGGTTAGGATTAGGGTTAGGTGCCTTGAAGTCAACAGTCGCAGCATCTGCCTGGAAGGAGACATTGGGGGCTTAAAACACCATCGAGTGTGTGTGTGTGTGTGTGTGTGTGTGTGTGTGTGTGTTAATACAATCCTGGGTGTTGTATTTGTAGCGTTAGGGCTGAAACTAGTGATTGTGATATTGAAGTGTCCAGAGCCCAAGGTGACATCTTAAAGTGTCTTGTTTTGTCTGACCAACAGACATCTTCATCATCTAAACCACTTTATAAAAGGAGGTGAAACCAAAATTTAAATGTCAATATATCAATATAATAATCTCTCATTGCACAGGAAAACTGTTAATGCACAACTACAGAAAGTACATTTGAACCAAGAATAAGAATGCCATTGTGTTCCCAAATCTCAGCAATTACATTTTGTGATTGTTACTGATGGGAGTGATGCCCTAAAACTACAAGATCCTAGTTGTATAGACCGGGATTATTCTTTATACACACACACACACACACACGCACATGCACACGCACACGCACAACTGGTCACTAATGGTACTGTCAAAATGGCCTGGAGCCAACATGCATGATGTGATGGGAGGGTAGAGAGGAAAGTGGTAGTAGATGGAGGGAGAGAACGTGAAGCAAAGTGGGATTAAGGAAGAAAGATGGTGTTGCCTTGTGAAATTAATTTGGTGAAAGCAGCCGAAAGAAGAAGAGAAATGGAGAAAGGATGAGAAAAGTGAGGGATAATTCACACCTGTGTGTAAAATGTCGCCTTTAACTGCTATCACTTCATTGATCCCCTCACTCTCCCTTGCAAACTTTTTCTCTCCTTCAGTTTTTCCTCTCTCTTTCTGTTCTCTGTTTTACATCTCTCTATTTTTATCCTTCCATCTCACCCTGATATTCTTTCCTCTCATCTCCCTCCTACTCTTTCAAGTGTCCAGTGAGTTTCAGTGATGTAGTGCCCTCTGTCTGTGTCCACTGTTACTGCAGCAGCACGTTTTAAAACTTCAACCCACCTAACCAAAGGAAATATAACATTTGACAACAAACAACTGAGTTACTTTGAGAAAGTCTAGGAGAGAAAAAAAAAACATTTCTCACAATAAGAATAAGACTTTTGCACATAAACATATGTTATGTAGTTGTATAAATAATATGATAACTCATGTAAATAGGTCAATTAAATATGTAAATTATAACGAGATAAATTACAAGTAGTAAGAAGTTTAAGGTAACAAAAAATAGAACAAAAAAAATAGTACAAAATCATCTTACTTACTAGGCCACTGTTTGTTTTCATAATACTGCAACCTAAGACGAAAAAGTACATTTTCATTTATAGACCGCTAAATCACAAATGTCTCAATTAACAAAAAACATTCCACTGGTCCAGAAGTTTAACTGATAAGAGAATGGGTGCCAGTGCAGTACGTCCTCAGTCCAATGCCAACAAGACAGATCCCTGTACATTTATTGAATGTAATGAATAACACAATTCTGATCTTGATTCTAGTGTCGTGCGCACTTGACACCTCAGCAGCTTGGCAGCGGCAGACGCTGATGTGAAATATATGCTGCTGCATGTGTTAAAATATGCAGGATGAAAGTCAGGAGATATGGCGCCACAGAAGTGTTTTAACCCTTTTGCATCCAAAGATTAGCAAAGTGTGAAAGCTTTTTGAGTAGCTGCCCAGTGTAGCCACAGTCTGGTAGTAGTTGCTGATGGATTGGAGAGCGTTGTTGATTCAGTGTTCAGATTTTGAATCCCAGACTCAATCAGATTTTGTTTCTCTCCCACCATCCCTCATTGATTCAAACACAACCGGACAGAGATTCAGCAGCTTTTGGAAAGAATGCTTGTTTGCGGCTTGAAGAGAAGCCAAGTGCTCTCTGTTGCTGAGGCAAAAACACCTCGGGTATTATTAAAGACAAGTGTGGAAAGAGTGTTAGAATATCCTCCTCAGGTAGAAGTACTGTTCTTCGACTTTACTCAGTCTCTCATCAAGTCAGTGATACTCGTAGAATCTGTGTTTCGCCTCCAACATGAGAGAGGGGAGGTTAATACAAAGTCAAATCTGTCCACAGAAACCTACTCTCCAGGAGAACACGGACAATTCTACAAACCCAGGAATGAGGCACTATTGGCATCCAGAGATGTGATATTCTAGGCTTGGAATAAAATAAGAAAGTCAATCAGCATATGAACTATCTACTCAATTTATTAAGTTGTTATAGTTGCATCGTGTAGGCTGAAATATGGACCAAATATTGGTTATAGCTCAAAGCTCTACATTACATTTTTCCCGTTCCATCAAAAGATTGAAGAGTTGTGCGAACCAGAATGCAAGTTGACATTGTGACATTGCTCTGCTGCTAGGAAACCACTCCCATAGGCTTTTATTCCCGCTTTTTTTCAGAATGTGGCTTAATTTTGTTGACACTGTGACACCATGTTGAAAATAGGAGAAAAAAACAACAACTGTGTTGTATATATAAAATTGTATATTTTTCTGCTTCCCAGGATTAACAGCCTTCAATTACAGCTATGTCACTAGTGTTACCATGGCAATAAAGCATCAAGTTTCCAAAAAGATTTTGGATTTAATATTCACCTTCATGGTTTTTAGACTGGTGATGTTTGACTGAAACTATATGCATTTAATTTGCTTTGATAAATGTGGTTATCGCGAATGTTTTTTTATAAGCTCACAGTACATTTTCCATTCATTCACCTGGACAAGAGGGCAGCAACCAGGATTTTCAATGTCCTTTGGGATGGGGGGCGGGGGGGTTGACAACAGTGTGACTGGAAAGTACACCCTCATTTCATCCTTAGTTGAGTAAAATATTTCATCAAAAATCTCTAAATGAAGGCAGAATAACTGATTTTTAGAATACACTTAAAGAAGTACAAGTTACACTTGGTACACTAAAGACACTTTCTTTACCTCAGGATTGTGCAATGGTTGGGCACACAATCTATTTAATATACTGCAGTCCATGCAGTCTGTGGATGTTCAGTGGACAGTATAAAGTAGCTCAGCATCATAAAACCACAGAGGAACAGGACAGACAGAGGTGAAACGGTCTCCTCGTTATCCAAAAAGCTAATTTGGCATAGAGTCAGTATCCTCTTTTAACGCAATGCAGTGCTCTGGTCCCGTCAGTCCAGTCTACAGGCGACCTCAGCTACAGTCACTCAACTTATTAATAAATCATTTCAGCCAATCAGTGATGGACGTGTTTCGAAGAACAAAAAAACACGCATGTGTGTGTTAATCAATCTGCCTCTACCTCTTTTCTCCCAGACAACTGACTAATGTTTTGTCGATACATCTTCTGCACACACACCTGCACAAGATATGGGATAGAGAAATTGTAAAAAAAAGAGAAAGAATGTAGAGATGAGAAATAGAAAAGAGACAAATAGAGGATTGACAACAGAATGATTGAAAAAAAAAAATCTCAGAACGAGAGCTTGACAGGATTGGAGCGTGGCTAGCTTGCAATCAGAAACAAGATAGTGGTATTAATTTAATTTGATGCTCTCTCTCCCTTGTGTGTGTGTGTGTGTGTGTGTGTGTGTGTGTGTGTGTGTGTTGACAGATTTGGTATTGCGGCAGTTCGGAGATTGGCTACAGAAAAACACACTCAG
The DNA here is from genome assembly GCF_031162955.1 of Sander vitreus. Taxonomy (NCBI): domain Eukaryota; kingdom Metazoa; phylum Chordata; class Actinopteri; order Perciformes; family Percidae; genus Sander; species Sander vitreus. Next base: position 12,566,851 of record NC_135877.1, read on the forward strand.
TAATTATCTAGAAAGAGCACCTGGGCACTGGGAATCTCATTATACTATAACCCCCCCCCCCCTCCAACACACACACGGCAGAGGAAAAGAAATGGAAAAGAGAGGAATCAGACAAAAAAAAAAAAGGATGATGGTTGAGGGGAGATGAGAAACAAAAGATGAGAAGAAAAAATACAAGAATTCAAAAACACCTAAACCACAGAGAAACTCACTTTGTAAAACATAGGCAGATTATATAATATGTGGTATGACTCACAAACATCAGGGATTGGGAGAGAATAATTGAAATCTCTCTGCCGTTTCTCTATCTGACTTTCTTTATTTCATGCAGTTTATTTCAAAAGGTCTCTGAACAGTATTGTAAAACAGAAAGGCAGCAGCGGTGATCAAAAACAATGAGCCGTATAAGACGGAGCCACAAACGTGAAGTGATATAAAAACCCAGTGTTTCAACTGTATTTACTTGTTTTGTTTCTTCTCTCTCCATCCATTTTCTTTGATCTGTTGTAGTAGCAGACAATAACCAGTAAGAGGCAGTGTTTCCTCTCATGTTCTCTGTCGCTCTTTTATAACCTTCACTCGTTCTTACTCTGTGTTGCCTGGAGTTCTACTTTCTTCTTCCCTCTTACACACACACACACACACACACACACACACACACACACACCTCATTATCACCTGTTTTTGCCAAACTTTGGTGTGTGTGTGTGTGTGTGTGTGTGTGTGTGTGTGTGTGTGTGTGTGTGTGTGTGTGTGTGTGCGCAGAGGACCACCCAGTTGATTTGAACGGCTTCATTCATTGCTGTGTTTTCGCTGGCCGACAGTGACAGGGTGAAATGATTTACAATGGGTCAACACAGCGGGAGGGCCCAGGACACAGTCAACACCCAAACCCTGTCAGGCCATCTGAGGTCATGTGGCAGGAAGTAGTTAACTGTAAACACATACTGTACGATCACCTTTAAGAATTATCAGAGATCTGAAGTCCAAAACCAAACCACAGAAGATTATACAAAACACAGGGGATATCAAAGTACTGATAGGCTACTTCTAGTCTTCTTCTTCGCAGGTCAGATGAGGGTTAGTCTATATCGACAACGTTCCACTTCCGGGATTGTTCAGGTACCGCCGGAAATTCCGCCAGATGTCCCTCTTTTTAGGCCGGATGTCCCACACCTTCTGCTTTCTTTGTGTTGGCATTCTAAACTCCAGTGGATTTATAAGGACTATGGTTAACTGCTCCTCAGATCTCTGCAAGGTAAATCCAGACAGCTAGCTAGACTATCCGTCGTCTGGCTCGCCGCGGCGGAGTGAAGCGCATCCCCGGTCTGATCTACGAGGAGACCCGTGGTGTGCTGAAGGGAGAGAGTGATCTGTGATGTCGCCACCTTACACCAAGCACACCAAGAGGAAGACGGTGAACGCGATGGATGTGGTGTACGCCGCACCCTGAACGGCTTCAGAGGTTAACCCTGATCCTGAATCACAAACAAAAGGCTATTTTAAAAGCCACACACTTAATCTAAAGAGAGACTTCCCGTTCTCAGTAACAGGCTTTATTACTTAAATGTTAGAACTAAATCAATGATTATTAATAAGCAGGTCAAGACCCCAAAAAAGAAACAAACCTGGATAAAGAAAAGGATCAGTTTCAAAGCCCTTCCAGATGGTTCTCTCCACAAGACTTAAGTTATTTGCATATATTGTCGATGTGAATTGAGTTACTACCGGAGTACATTGGGTCTCAAATACCACTTGAGCATTAAAAACATGAAAAATATCCTTTTTAAAGTACATTTAGAACAGATAACAAATCTGAGATTAATTTGGGATTAATCGCAAGTTAACTATGGAAATCATGTGATTAATCGTGATAATATTTTAATCGATTGACAGCCCTTATATATATATATATATATATATATATATATATATATATAAAAAACCTGTAATTTTTGCTTACATGTAACTTGTGAAGTCCAAATTCTGAGTTTCAGTTGTCAGGATGGCCGAGCGGTCTAAGGCGCCAGACTCAAGGGTTGACTCCTTCCTGAGCAAAGGGACTTCTGGTCTCCAAATGGAGGCGTGGGTTCAAATCCCACTTCTGACAATAATTTTTACCTGCAGGTTTCATCCCTGTCTGTCCTCGAGGAACAAAATAGACTGCACCCAACCTTGGCTTCTGAAAAAAAGATTTCTCTTAACTGATGCTATTGATATGGTTGATCGACGATGCCAAACATGCCATTTATATTGATGGTTGCATGATGCAAAAGACATGCTCGGCCGTCTGGCTATCATTCAGCCGTTATTACATTCTGTAGCTGCCCAGTTTTAGCCCCATCATTTTTTTATGATGGGCAATGAGTTTGTAATCTGGTTAGCTCAGTTGGTAGAGCATGAGACTCTTAAATTCAGGGTTGTGGGTTTGAGCCCCACGTTGGGTGATGGTGTTTTTTTTGAAAGGGGCAATAAGATCGAAGCCAGATGGCTTTGAGCTACTTTACAGGAGTGTCTGCGACTGGACTGGACTGGACTGCTGAGAAAAGGACAACTCTGAAGGGTACTTCACTGAGGGGCCATCCACACGGAAACGCTTTTTGGTGTTAACGCAACTTTTGCATCATTTTGGCCGATCGTCCAAACTAATCCTGTAAACGCACTGCCTGAAGACGCACTTTTCTGAAACCTGGTCCCAGAGTGAAAAGATTTGAAAACGCCACCCTTGCGAACCCGCATACTTGCGCATCGACGATGTCATCGCCACACCCCTCGACCTCTAGCCTTCAACCTCTTATCCCGCGACAACATTTCATAACAACAATGGCGGACTACATTATTGTGTTCCTGCTGGAGAAGATATTGAGTGTATATATACACTATACTGTCTGTTTGTATACAGCACGCAAGCTTTATGCATATGCTCCGCCTTCCTTTTCTTCTCTGTTTTTGGTGAATTTCTGTAGCAGAAACAGCACCAGGCCTGGAATATGAAGTAGCGTGTTGAGTGATTTACAAATGGATTCGTTTAGACGCAAATATTCTTGAAACGATGCCAGGGAAGACGGGGGAAAAAAAGATTGTTTTGGTATGTGTGGATGTGGCCTGACACTAACACAAATTGGGTCTCTTCCCAAATGTCTGCAGCCAAAGTTGAATTCCGATTAGCAGATACTTCTGAGAAAATTAATTCTAAGGGCCCCTCACTCACCAATCCGCCATCATTGAGAGACTGTGGCTATCACATACAGCCTGGCTAGCTCAGTCGGTAGAGCATGAGACTCTTAATCTCAGGGTCGTGGGTTCGAGCCCCACGTTGGGACGGTGGTGTTTTGAGATGGAAAATCTCTGAGCTCAGAACAGTGTTACAGTTAATGCACAATCCTATCCTATCAGTATCCCAACCCTGCTTACATATTATTAACCCTGCACAAGACAGACAGAACATTTGGAGACTGGGAGCAGGGCACCCAACTCAACCAAACTGCAGTACATAAACTATGCCCTTGTCTTCACTTCTGGTTGTATCATGAAAACACTGAGCCTGATATCTCTTAGAAGGTACGACAGGGACATTGGAGGGAAACATAAGGACTAGCTTTACTATATAGTGATATATCTTATAATATTGAGTGATACTCCCTTCTGACCTAATTATTTCTTCCACTAAAAACAACAGATGATGTGTAAAGACAGAAAGAGACGGATGGGAAGAATGTAGAAGAAAAAGAGTGACGTAAACAGCCAAAGTCAGAAAGAGAGAGTTAAAAGCAGAAGAGAATAGGCTTTTTGTGGTGAGCACATGCTTCATAAGATCTGTTTGGGTTCATATATGGCCTACAGTGTGTGTGTGTGTGTGTGTGTGTGTTAGACCGCTTTTCAACCCGGTGCAGGTGTGCTGTTGATAGTTTTATCAGCGCTGGATCGGGGCTACTGAGAGGAGAAGAGAGTAGGGGGGAGAGAGAGAGAGAGAGAGAGAGAGAGAGGCTGTTTCTGTAATGATTTTGGTGGGTTTTTCCATTCATATCGCCCCCCCCATACTACAGAGCAGAGCCACAGCAGGTACAACTTTAGAACATACATAAAATTAAAAAATAAATGTTTATATTGTCCATTCGGAGCTCATTCTGTGTAAATAACTATAGTTTTGTAAAATACTCATACAAGTATATAACTACATTTTGTAATGGCATCATTCCTGGTGAAGGCAGTTGTCATTATCGTGTTGGTAAAATTGATTTTATGTAAGTTAAAATCAGTGGTGAGCATTGAACACACCAGTGCTCAGTAACTCAGCCTCCTCTGGTCTGATGCTGTGTGTCTTGTGGCTGTTTGGGCCCTTGTACCGGCCTTCCGGATTTATAAAATGGTTTCAGGCTCTATAAAGTGCCCAATGAACCACTTTTACTATTAGTGTAGGACACTGCTAGCATACAGCTGGTGACCGCTACCACTGACCATACACACACACACACACACACACACACACACACACACACACACACACACTTCCTGGTCAGACACATTTTGAGGCCTGCTGGAGTCAGGACCTCTGCCAAACTCTAACCCCATGTCACCCCACCCTGCCGCCTCAGTGACATCACCGCATAGCCCTAAACTGCCGGCGCAGAGAGGCCTAAAACATGCGCACACACATTTATACGCACACGTGCAGGCGTCAAGAATGTAGAAAGCTCAGACACCGTAACAAATACCACAGGGTCACATTTTGCCTGCTCACATACATGCAGAAATGCACACACACAACAACTTGACCATAATGACTACTGCATAGCCACACTGCGTTGTCAACACGCACACGAATGGAGCAGCTAAAGTGCATGCTGCTGCCTCTGAGTCAAGTTATAAACTTGCATTACAGTATGTCTGTACATTTTAGTGAATATTGAGGACAATCAAGAAACTACAGTGTTTATCCATCTATTTCTTTTTAGCAGATATTGGATGTTAAAATGAAAACATTTACATATTTAGCATCAGCAAGTTGTCTCCACTATATTTTATTTCCTCAAATATTTTTTGTCTCCATCTGAGTCACAGTCTTGATAAATTTTTTGATTCACTGATTTATTGTTTGGTCTATAAAATATCAGCAAACATCAAAAGCTCCCAAAGCTGAGGGTGGCGTTTCCAAATGCCTTGATATGTCCCAAGTCCCATTCCAAACCCCAAAGAGATTTCATTTACAACTATATAAATCAGAGAAAAGCAGCACATGTTCACACTGGAGAAGCTGGAACCAGTAAATTAGTTTTTGCTTAAAAGTTAACATATAAAACAAATCTCTTACACAGGTCTTTCCCTGCCAGGCGCCAACATCCTAAAGACCTGAGTGACTAAACAGATGCAAACAAAAGGCGGACACACACACACACACACACACACACACACACACACACACACACACACACACACACACACACACAGTTAAGCCAGCGGCTGTCATACACTGTCTTGGGAGGAATTCCCAGGATCCAAGTCTACCAATCAGGGACCAGCACTTAATACTGGCTCTTCAGCTAGAGAGGCCATCCTCTTCACATGGACCACCGTCTGTGTGTGTCCAAGTTAGTCATTAGTGCTCCCAGTAGGCTAAAATACACACACTTTACACGCTCATGGAACACATCCAGATCCCCCTCCCTCCCCCCCAGACACCTAATGTTGTGTCTCAGTGTCCATTTTTCACCTGTTTTCATACAGATCTTTCACAATAGTTTGTGAAAATCCTTAAAATGTCTATATCGTCACTTTGGTGCAGTTCGTGTTAAATTAGAGAATATTCCTACTTACTTCCAAATCCATTGTGTGTACACACACACACACACACACACACACACGACCTTGAGAATCCATTGATGCCTGCAGACATCCCATCTTCTCATATATCGAGCGTGGAGACATACAACACACACACACTTACTCCCCTTCCCTAATTACCGAGTCCTGAGGGACGAGACACTCAAGCAGCACTTCAGTGTTTGGTTAAGGAAAAAGGTCTTTCTCACCAGTTAGAGGGCAGGCAGACCGACAGACCGAATAAGAAAATGTTCAGAGTGAAGACTATACACAATAATTTTATAAGTTGTTGCTGCATGAATCTGGTTTGGTTTACTCGCTAATAAAGCTACTTCTTCATTAGAAACAAATCCTTATTTTGGGTAAAACCTAAAACTTCTCCATTTCTAACAACTTTTCAAACACCAACTTAGGCAGCCGTGAGCCAAAGGCGTGCTTGAGTTTATCTAGCAGGTTTAGAAATAGAAATATAAAAGCCTTAAATCATTGAATCTTTCAGCTATAGTGAAATAGTTTTGAGTCGGTCAGTTGCAAATACAACACCTTGTCATCTCGAACAAATCAAGACCAACATGATACAGAACTGACAGAAAGTAAAGAAAGACCAGAGAAGGGAACAAAGGGCACTAAAGAAAAAGAAAATTGATGTCATGACTGAAATAGTGAGAGGGAGGGAAGAGAAAGACCAGAAGTTGACTTTGGTAGACAGGGAGGAGGAGGAGGAGGAAGAGAGATTATCTCTCTCTAATGGCTAACTTGTTGACAGCAACACTTTTCACCACCTCTATCTACACATCTAACATTACCACACACACACACACACACACACACCTCTTGCAGGGTTTATCAGCACAGCTGTCAGTCCACTCCACAACTCAGGTGGGTTTCAGACTTTTAAAACCATTAAAAAGTGCAACGCGAACCGGAGACGTCACGGCCAGAGACGACCTCAACTTTCTGTCAGAAAGTGATAGTCTGCTTTCATATGTGCTGCCAGAGACGGAGAAACTCGCTTTTCTCTTCTATGTCTGCCCTTTACAAACAAAGGAATGTGGGAAAGAGGTTTGTCTCTGGTTAATTACATGTGTTTTTATAATGATGAATCAAATGTTTTATGTTTTATTGTGAACTTCCTTTTTATGAATGTGCTTGGCTCTCCTGAGAAAGACATATCAATCTCAACAACACTGCTTGATTAAATGAATGATACATTTACGATTAAACTGTTTTTTTTTATTTTTTATTATGACACTTAACAGAGTTTTAAGTTCTTCCTGCATTTCGGCTAAATGTGCGAGGAACAAACTGACTGTTTCTAGACAAGTTCAAAAGTCACCATAAAGAGTCAATAGGTCCACGGATGTGTGGATGTCTCATTGCCAAACATGGAGAAAACACACACACAGGCTCCTACATGAAATTCCCTGCCCATAATCAACAAATAGAGTCCATACATGCAGTTTTTGTCTCGTTAACTTTCATGGCAGTATCTACAGAGCATTTTAGACACGTACTTTCTGCCAAAAAAAACAACAACTTTATAGTCATGGAAAAAATAAACAACGCAAAACTTTAGTTTAAGCTATCACATCTTATTTTTCTTGTCAAATGTCTTTACAATAAACCACTTTAGCGTCAAGAACTACAAAATGTCCTCACTCCTCTATAGTCTCAGCTCAGGACATCTATTGGTATATTGTTTGATTGCACAGCTGACCTCTGACCCACAGCAACACAGTACATTCACCATCAACATTATAATGCTTATACAGGCCAATGAACTCAGATGAAGGCAGGAAGAGCGACTTCTCTATATACTGAGAGAAACATTTGTGCAACATTTCGACCAAAATAGTCCTGGTCTCCACCGCAAAGCAAGAGGGCTGCCTTCATTTAGGCAGATGGGGTTGGCAGATCACTCACTCACTCTCTCACACACACTCTCTCACACACACACACACACACACACACACACCACTGTCATATGGGAGCCAAAAGTCATGAAATATGCCCATTCTGTAAGTAGACTGTGACAACGGAAACATTGTGGGGACAAAACGTCTACAAGTTCAAATGAAGCAAAGTCCACAACCCAGTATACCAAGTTTAAACCAACCCAGCCCATTGACTTCTGATGTGTGTGTGTAAAATAGTGAGAGTTCAAGTCCTAATGTATTTAAATCCAATAACTGCTGCACACGTATTGTACACTTCTTACAACTTTCAGGACAAAGATGATAGAACCCAAAAAACTGTCAAAAACTAGGCTACATATGCCTTCACATATAATAGCAACTACAAACTATTATAAGGTTGGAATAAATGTGGGCATCATGGACAAACGTAAATCACACCTCTCAAATCCTCATGAAAGACCTCTAAAACATTCTTATATTCCCCTTGAGTGTGTATGCAGACTGCAGAGTGTATATTCAAGATTGAATGACCTTCTTGTATCACGAATCTCTTTGAAAACTTCTCCTTTAAAATCAATGAAACAATGAATTTCCTACCTGTTCTGCTGTGCTCGAATCCAGTTGTTGCTCAGCTCTCCAAGAAAAGTTTCTCCTGCCACCAGCGCTCAAGTCCGAAGAGTGTGACTCTGTCCGGCTGGGAAAAGTACAGACAGGTCGGTGTTTTTATCGAAAGGGAAACCCCTTCAGGTCGATCCCTCAGCAGCCTGCTGCAGAGCCTCACTGTGTTAGACAGATACAAATTCTCCCAAGTGACACATTAAATGTCCTTTTCACTGCTCGATCACCTTCACAGAGAAATAGCCTACCGCACGAAAGTCCTTGAGTCACAAAAAGACGATTTAGGGGAGTGTATAAAAGTAGCCTATAACGCAGCTTCCGGCGATCCGTGGACCTGTCAGTACCCAACAAGTCCGAACTTGTCATGTAGAAATGTAGAAACAAAGTCTAAAATCAGTAGCACGCGCTCCCCGTTGTGTACGGCTGTGTGCGCGGTGTCCTCAGCAACAGGTGTCAGAAATAAAGTGAGATTTTTTTCACGGCCATCACAAGTTTCCAAACGCTCTCCAAATAATTACGCATGCAGGGAAAAGGAGGAGGGTGGAGGGAGAGAAGGAGCTCTGTAAAGTTTTTACGCGTCGAGAAACACGAGCGAGAAATTTGAGACAGATAGGGACTCCGCGCGGAGTGAAACAAAAGAAGTTCACCCTTGTTTCTGTCTGTGCCGTGTGACGACTCCCCTCTGCTCTCATGTGGAAACTGTTCGTTTACCCACCGGTGAAAGAGAGGAGGGAGAGAAAAAAATTGAAGGAAAGACATGTGTGTCGACCAACACGGATAAATTGTGGAGCCAAAATATTTGTCAGAAGTGGGATTTGAACCCACGCCTCCATTCGGAGACCAGAAATCCCGTAACTCAGGAAGGAGTCAATCCTTGAGTCTGGCGCCTTAGACCGCTCGGCCATCCTGACAACTACTAATGAGCTGGATCAGATTGCTATTTATACTAATGCTGTCAAATGCTTGGTAACAATTTTGTGTTTCATGGTTCCTCTAAACCCACGTAAAAGATGTAAGACTTCTGTTATTAAGGACACATTCTAATTATTGAAAATGCTGTGCAGGTGACTCAATGTTGTATATTAGTTAAGGTATTAAATGTGTTTTCCGTCGTGTGTTTTAATGATTTTCTGTCTGTTACTGTATCTAGTATATATATATATATTTTATTCACCGATGATTTTCAAATAAAATCTCTGTCAGAAGTGGGATTTGAACCCACGCCTCCATTCGGAGACCAGAAGTCCCGTAACTCACAGGAAGGAGTCAAACCTTGAGTCTGGCGCCTTAGACCGCTCGGCCATCCTGACAGCTGAAATACTTCGGTCAAAACTTATAGTCATAATCTATCCTAAAACTAATCCTATTTCACTGCACCTAATTTTGCACTAGTGGTGGCAGATTCCAAACTGTGCAAACTCTATACAAATATTCCAAAAAGACAAAAACATACGAGTTTGACTTTTTTTTATGCACACAATCTGCTAATTACACTTTAGCAAATCTCACCTGTGCAGCTGGTTTACTTTAATTAATTTTATAGTTTAAATCCTGTTTGCATCATTTTTTTTAGACAGCTGCATGTATTTTAAGTTTTAAATTTATTTTGTCAATCAACATGGATGAAACAGGTTATCTAGTGCAGCACAGCACCTCAGTGACTTAAAGCAACAATAAAGCACTTTTCCCGCTACGGTCCCCTTACAGGTTGGAAACGGAACTGTCCATTCGTCCGTCGTAATTTCTCATTATGTCTCATTCGAACTACAGATCCGCTACCGGAACTGGCAAACTTGCATAGTGTAATGTAATGGACAATTCCGCTTCCAACCTGTAGGGGGACTGAAGCTGGAAAAGTGCTTTAGTGTTGCTTTAGTTTAAAACACATCTTAGGCTCTACAGGAGACATATCTGTATCATCAAACTACAGGGATGAAACCTGCAGGTAAAACTCTCTGTCAGAAGTGGGGTTCAAACCCACGCCTTCATTTAGCGAGCAGAAGTCCTTTTAGCACAGGAAGAAGTCTACCCTTGAGTATAGTGCCTTAGACCACTTGGCCATCCTGACAAGAGCAAAAACAGCTTCTGTCAGGTTGAAATTTCGGCTGGCTTTGGTTGTATGACACAGTGAAGCCCCTTATCACTCACTGTGAACCTGAACCTATCTGTCCCTATCATTAGTTGTGACCTAGCAGCTAAAGGAGACATTTTCTCTGAAAGCAATAAAAGTCACCGGAATGCACAGACGGAGGAGGAACAGGAGATAAGGAACACGTCTTCAGTGTTGGTGGATGTTTGGACTGCCAGTGGCTAACAGCTTATTTTAGGAGCTCCACTCCTCTCACATTGTTTTTATTTCCTCTCAAAAGTTTTTCCTACTGCTCACTGCCTCCTTCTGTCCCTTCCATCTTGCCAGTTCTCGCCATCCAATCTTCCGTGTCTCTCTCTCTCTCTCTCTCTCTCTCTCTCTCTCTCTCGCTCTACTCCATTCATCCCACCTACACTTCAGTAATTCATTTACGTTACAAACCATTTATTAGAGACAATAATGTATGTAAAAAAGCAAACATCCAAAATCAACAAGCAACAAGTTTATGCCTTCAAACCACAACTGAAATAATTACTTATTAAGCTTGAAAACATGTAATATAGACTGAGTGTGTGTTTTAAGTTCAGCTGCTGTTTGTTTTGGTCTCGGCTCTCCCTCTCCTCTCTGTTTTCTCTTTCTCGCCATCACCCTCTCCTTCTTTTTCTTTGCAGTCATGTGTGATGTGATGTGTGATGATTGAAACCACATCTACCCAAAGCCAACGCAAGCCCTCCCCACTTCCTCTGCAGTCACTCAACTTTTATTTCTCCTCCTGGTCTCTTGTGTGTCTTAGTGCACTATAGTTTATACAGTATATATATATATATGGAAAGACAAAATGTAGATATATTTTTAACTATACACATGTTCAAACATTATCTCAAGGACAACTGTATTTTTTGTGTTGTGAACCACCAATATCAGCAGGATCTTATTATTGCTCAATCTCTGCAAAGAAAGGTGTGTGTGTGTGTGTAATGGATCAAACTGTAACCTGTAATGGGGTTTTAATCAACTCAAGGGGATTTCATTGGAGACAGACTATGTTTTGCGAAATAATGCAGCATATTTTTGGTGTATAAATATGTAATATTTTGCATTACGCTCTGAGCTATATGAGTTACAGCAAAGTCAAGAAAATGAAATGATGTCTGGTGCTTAGTGGGTTGTGTCTCCACTCTTTCCTATCCATCCCTCCCTCCCTCTCTCTCTTTCTCCATCACATAAATCAGGCAGTCATACATGCATATCTTTTCCTCCTCCTTCTCACTCCGTCCATCCCTTCTGTCTCCCTCCACTGGCTTTTGTTAGGACAGTAGATTGAGAAAGCAGAACGGATCCTTTTTGACAAACCCAGACACACTGAACATATTGCCACATGTGAATGTAAACACCAGCACATATGTTACATTTACAGACTGTCAGCGAGTTCCCTCTGATGTGTTTTATTGTGTGAAAAAATGAATAGCCTGGTGAAGTTTTCGCTCTGCTGGAAAAGTCTTTGAGTGAAAAGGTTGGGTCATGGTCAGGGTTTAGGGTCAGTGGAGCCAGGTAGGTCTGTTTAACCAGATTTTCTAGTTGATTGAATGCATTACACTGAGCTGCTGCCATATGAAAGATGCAAACATAAAGGAAGTGTGTGTGTGTCGGGCACTTTTTACAGTCACTTTCCTATGTCGTTATCAGCTACATTTACCCTTATAACACACATGCATGCACAACATCTTTCCTCATCTTCATTAGTTCCTATTTAGCACAAAATAATTGTTTAAAGAATAAAATTGTCCACAATATTGATTTGAGTCCAGGCAATTGGAGTTGTTAGACATTTAAGACAATCGTAATGATATAACTGTGTGTGTGTGTGTGTAGAACTGGAACAGGATGAGGCCTGGGCTATGGAATAATGCCATTATTGTGGGTGGATAGGAAAATGTACCACTAGTGCAAGATAAGAAGCACAGTTTAGCGGGAGATAGAGAGAGAACGAGGGAGGCAAAAGGAAAGGAGAGGTCAGAAAAAGTAAGAAAATGAAACGATAGGAAAGATGTTCTAAGCTTAGTCTTTATTATTTGTACTCAGATCATCTACAAAAAGACAAAAAAATAAATAAATCAGTCGTGGCCTCTGTCACATATCTAAGGTGAGTGTGAGTGAGGGGTCATCAGACGATTAAGGGGATGAGAAAGAATACTTTTATGACTGTCCTTAATTCTTTTGCTTTTTTTTGTCTTCTTGTGAATTCCTGAATATGTTCCTCTCTTCCAGCCGATAAAAATCCTTCAAACAAGAAACAATATGAGAAAGAAAAATCACCCTTTGGTTAAACTGCTCCCAAGTCAAAAAGGTTGGGAGCTCTCACCTGTGAAACATTTGACTGAGATTAAATAACAGAATCCTTTCACAATAAAATAAAGATAAATCCATATTTTATTCTATTCTCTCATTTTTAATCCACAACAAAGTCGCAGTTAGTTGCGGTCATCACCGCTTCCAAACATTATCAGTATAAAACAGACAACAAAATACTGGAATTACAACACAAGCTCATATCTGATGAAGTTTAATTCCAAAATAAGAGCCATTTGTCAAATCCTCATGATTTTTGAAGCTTTTAGCAATTTCAAACTGGTAACATTTGAGGAACCTGCACCTCATGTAATATTTTGGAATGAAACTCCTCATTTGCTTTTTTAATACACAGCTTAGGTGCGTTTTTCTTTTGGGCTTCTTTAGAAAGCCTTTTGATGGTGTAAAATTAGATTTGAGTGTGCCGTGTAAATCCCCCTCTTTAGGTTTGGCTCCACCAGGTATTCCTTTAAAGGAGCAGCGCTAAACAGTCATGGCTTCAGCACTCACTACAGTATAAGTAAAAAAACTAACTAAAAACTGTTAGAGGAGGTTTTAATTGAAGTTGAAACAATTTGAACCTCTAGTGCTGTTTGCGTTTTAATCATGCTAAGACTGTCAGCGCTGTGGGAAACATGCATCAGAGTGTCATTTCCACTGTAAACAACAAGAACAAGAAACTGATTCTGTGAAAATGTTCCCGGTGGACACAGAGCCTCGTGTAGGTGCAATATACGCTCCCAGTAACAGTCTCCTGCTTACAGAACAAATCTGTGGTTACTTCACAAAAAAAGAAGTTTTGACACATTATGTAACATATCAACCAATACATGACAATATTTTCAATTAAACAAGATTAGTGTTTTATATATATATTACCAAAAGCAAAAAAAATATATAGAAAGTATTTAATATTCCCTACCTCCCAAGAAAAAAGAAAGAAAAAGATACTTCAATTAGGGAAAGTGAGTTCAGATTTATCCGTGTTAACTCTAAAGGGATTGTCACAAAATGGTGAGTGAGGGGTTGTCTGAACACAACCTAATCTCAGCATGGACACCATAACTGAACATGTTTTTCTTAGGTTAAAAAGAAACACAAAATATCAACACTATTGTATTTTAATAAAGGGAGCATTGCGAGATTTTTGTGGTTTGTGCCTTTCACAAACTATGGGGGAAAAAAAAGATGAAAAGTGTCGTGTTTGCCTGACGAAAGCTGTGTTTCTGTTCAATAAAGTTCTCTCTTTACAATATACACAACTATCCAGAGGTTACTGCTGAAAGAAACTGCAAGTTGGGACGTTTCATCAGGGGGAAAAAACAAAAAATGGAAGAAAAATAGAAACTAAAAGTTGAAAAGATAGCAGCAAATGATGTAAAGAATCAAAGGCAGCTGAAATAAACACTTTTGTATCTGAACCAATCAAATAACAATGTAGTAACAGCATGTAAGTCTGGCATCAGAAACTCACTTTTACCTTTTTCATACAGTTTAAAAATATTTTCCACCCATAAAATACATCAAGTTACGATTACAACCGCCGATTGCCTGGAAGGACACAAGATGGCCGCTGTGAAGTGAGAAGGCTGTTTCGGAGTATTTAGGAAAATACGTGTTTACTGTCTCAAAAACATCAACTATTTCCAATTAACTTGCATGCCAACAAAGCACTATGAACTGAAACATGAACAATATTTCCCTCAGCTGGCACTGTTTGTTCAAAATGATAACGACTAAAGACACAGTGGAAGAATATTTTTCAGTAATGATGTGATTTTTTTGTAGATCCCTTTTTCCGAAAATGAGATGAGTGAAAAGCCGGTGGAAGAGAAAGTCTTCATCCTGTGATTTGTTTTGAGTATCAGGGGATTATGGGGGTTTGCTGGAGACTTCTGACGGTCCTGTGCATGTTTGCTTGCTTTCTGACTTTGCAGGCTAATTCATGTCTGTACGTAAGCTTATTTATGTTTCTGTCAGCATGTGTGTGTGTGTGTGTTTCTGTGTCAGCAGCTGTCCTCCAGAGCGTTGACCACTTGTTCCAAAATGTCGGGGCATCGGTCTGCGATCTGCTGCAAGACCTGATTGGCGTACTCCTGGAGCTCCGCCCCCTCCCTCTCACACAGTGCTAACTCTGCCTCCAACTGAAAGAGAGAGAAAAGACAGAGAGAGAGAGACAGAGAGAGAGAGAATTTAGACATTTTGTAAACAAACATCTTGCGATAAAGCCAACATAGTAACATGGAATTTAAAGGCATAGTTTGCCATTTGGGGAAATACGCTTATTTGCTTTCTTGCCAATAGTTAATGAGGAGATCGATGCCACTCTCATGTCTGTATGGTTAGTATAAAGCTGGAGCCAGAAGCTGGTTAGCTTAGCTTAGCATAAAGACTGGAAAGAGAGAAAAAGCTACCCTGACTCTGTCCAAAGGTAAAAAATCCCCCTACCATGTTAAGAACTTCACATGCTATATCTCGTTTATTTAACTTGATAAATACTGGAGTGTAAATACAAGACTTTTAATGGGCACACAACTTACACTTATACTATTTTCTCATCTATCTCCAGGGAAGAAAGCAAATAAGCGTATTACCTAAAATGTAGACTATTCCTTTAAATTCCATGTTTCTATATTGTTCCTTTCAGATGATAAAGAGCAGCAAGATGGACATAAAGGAAAGATAAAAGACTTAATTTTGCACGCACGCACACGCACACACACACACAACTGTTATCTGAAAACACCACAATGTAGTTCTTTTTGCCCATACAGAACGGAACATTTCTGTGAGAGAGCGCTGCTGTTTTCTTTGGCTGCAGCCGAGCTGAGACGCCAAACCTAACTGACTTAATGACCAATACATCTGTATCAATAAGAGCAACAGTCATGTAACACAAGCCCACATTTATGTTGGTGTGGGTGTGTGTGTGTGTGTGTGTGTGTATGTGTGTGTGAGAGGCCTGGGTCAGATATTGGCAACATTTTGCCTCATTAAGTCCTAACCTCTTCCCTCTGCTCTCATCTCTGAGCCAGCAAATCTCATTGGCATTTTATATTACTGTGGCTTTATTCATCCGTAAAACTGCTGTAAGTAATAATACTGTTAATGATTAATGGAAATGTGCCCAATAAATCACATATAAATATAGTCCATTATCCATATATTAAGATGTTTCATTATTTGGAGTATGTAACAATTTCTTTTACAATGTTGTGAATATACAGTAAGTTTAGGTCAGTTTTAACACATTGCTTTGGCAATACTGTGTGTATTGTTTGTATGAAATTTCAATTTGGATTTAGTACTTCTGGTTCAAGATTTGTAACAGAAAGCCTGTGTTAAAAACTGTGTGTGTGGAAGTTTCCCAGGAGGGCAAGCTTGGCCCATACTAGTGAATAAAAGTCAGGATAATAAAAATCTGCTCCATCAACTATGATCTTTCTTTCTTTTCTTTTTTAAAAAAAAAAATCTGCATCTTATAAATATGTGCAATCCTAAATTGAGGGACATCATGTCAATATTCTCATACGCCACTTGATCAATATGACTATGTCAATAAAGCCTTTTGAAGTTGAATTTCATTTTGTAGTGTGTTTTATAGTACAACAAAAAGTAATCAATACATACACAATAATACGTAAGACTAAGTGCTTATTTTACATGCAATAAAACAGCTTTATTTACTGAATATTTATAAATATATGGATATTGATGAACATCTGTGTTCTTGTTTGGAATCTCCTTGTAGTCTATAATGTGCTCACATCTGTGTTACTCATTGTCCGCTGACACGGAGCCTAAAAAACATCAGTCATATAGAGTATGTACACTACAACAAGACCTAAGAAGTATTTGTAGATACTATTTTTGAAACACTTTGAAAAAAGTGAGAAACAGAGAAGATTTAGGGAGAAATGGAGAGTGAGTGAGTGAAATTACACACATATATTGGCATATTTCCACTTTGTGTCACCATTGTGTTTGCAGATAATGTAACTTAACAACTCTGCAATTTAGTTGTAATCCCCAAGAAAAACATGGCAGTAAAGATAAGGTTGTAAGACGATTGAGACGAGATCTTCTGCTCTCTGACTCTCGCAGCCTTGACCTACACCGGAGAGAGACGCTTGGAAAAAAGGCGTTTAAAAAGGGTCAAACGCAGCGCAATACTGCTATGTACATACCTAAAACAGGATCATATACACTGAAGGTATAAACATATGAGAGATACTGTCATGATAATAAGTTACTGTCTCCATAATCCATAACTCTAAACCACTTATTTGGTAATGAAATCGAAGGTGAGTATATCTGAACTCTCATGGTGCAGTCGGGGGCTGGACTGCGATGCAGTGCTGCAAAAAGCTCCTAAAAGTTTTTTTTTTTATAATAATGTGGTTAAACTGAGAACACGTTTAAAACCTGGCTGACTGCTTGCCCTAATGGGCTTTATTGCAAATCTGTGTCTAACAGGATTGCTACATCCTTAAATCACTACAATTAACCTGGTGGGCAAAATGTTCTCATAACTGATATGAATGATAGCCAAAACTAGAAAAATTTGACCCAGTTTTCCTCAGAAAGTAATCATAATTTAATTCCTCCGTAGAGAGAGAAGTAAGCAATAAACTTCCTCTCTTGCTACATTCACTCCTGAGATCATTTATGGCCTGAATAAATGAAATAAAATCAATGTTGCATGATACAGTTTCCAGTTAAGAGGTATAATTTTGTATGTTGTTGCTCCGATGGATCATGTCTCATGTAATCACAGTGTGTGTGGTCAAAGAGAAATTAATAGATGAAATAATGTAAGTGGGCAGCGAGTTAATGTTGCCAGATCAATGACTTCTGTAAGAGTGTGTTTTAGATTGTTGGTGTTTGTGTCAGGATATGTATGTGTGTGTTAAGGAGATGCATTAGTGTAGGTGTTAGTGTAAGTGTGTGTGCGTTGTGCAGTGGTTTGACATGACAGGTGTGTGCACGGCATGCTGTTGCAAGCTCAAGTTCTGATTTACTGAGTGACAGAGAGAATTGTGGGAAGCAGAGAGACAGACAGAGGGAAGGGATAAGACGTGTGTGTGTGTGTGTGTGTGTGAGTGAGAGAGAGAGAGGGTTGGTTGAAGATGATTTTTTACTGCAGCCACTTAAGCTCCATTATCGTGATGGATCATTATCTGCCTTATCAGAGGCCTGTAGACACACACACACACACACACACACACACACACACACACACACACACACACACACCTCTTGCAAAAACATGTACATGCACACACAGGTTGAGAATGAGGGTAAGATATGTGTATGTGTGTGTGTGTGTGTGTGTGTGTGTGTGTGTGTGCATGTACATACTGACCCCACAACACACATTGCAGAGCTTGAACCTCTTTGCAAGGAATGCTAATGTTTTCTAAAGAAACCCTAACTCAGCAGAGAGAGATAGAGACAGAGAGATTAACAGGCAGAGAGAGAGAGAGAGAGAGAGAGAGAGAGAGAGAGAGAGAGAGAGAGAGAAACGGGTAGAGGTGGAAGACGAGAGCACAAATATATGATCTGACTGGAGTGCATTAGCCCATTCTTGAGCAAGTCAACTGGTTGGTGCAGACACCCATCTTACAAAGTTACTTGACTACAGTTTTTCCATTTACAGATAATTCTGAGGCCAGAGGTCTCTTTTTTTATATCGATAAACCATCTTGTCGTGAACAGCACAGCACTTCTTGGCTGTGCATTTTAAACAGTTAACTGCGCCTTGATTTGACTCATTTAGGGGAAATGATGTTCAATAAATCATGTGGTCCAGTCTCATATTTCCAAAGATCAGGGCTGCTTACAGTAAGGCCCACTGACCCACTTTTAGAAAAAACTGTACCAAGGGCTGCACAAATAATGTAGTCACTCCTCTAACGTACTCTTGAGAATGTTACAGATTCTGTTTTACTTCGAAGCAAGAAAAGTTATTTTAAGAAGAAAATAAAAACTTCTCAGTTTTGGGTGTAATTATAGTCAACATGTGAGAATGTATACATTTTATTTTATGTTTGAATCCTGAACTAGGTATAGAAAGTATAAGTATAGAAGCAAAATAACTGTTTTCCTACATTCCTATCCAATCCATAAGGCCCATTTTCCACCATAAAAACAAAACAAAACACGTCGTCGGCTACGAGTTTCATCTAATCTTAAACAAGTTTGGCACATAATATATTTGGATGACAATGACAAAAAAAAATTGTAATTAACTTTTATATATATATTTGAATAATTGCATTACTGCCTAAACATAAGCATGTAACAAGTACAGCGACAGAGCAGCACTGTCTGGTGGAACTATGTGGAGGGTAATAAAAT
The DNA here is from genome assembly GCF_031162955.1 of Sander vitreus. Lineage (NCBI taxonomy): Eukaryota > Metazoa > Chordata > Actinopteri > Perciformes > Percidae > Sander > Sander vitreus. Next base: position 12,586,003 of record NC_135877.1, read on the forward strand.
ACAAACTGAGGTGAAAGGGTGGACTGTTTCTGAAAAAAGAAAAACCTTTATGACAGACTCTTTTTTTTTAAAACAAAACCAGCAGGAAGACATAGGGGACGGAGAGGATGAGGATGTGGACATAGACAAAGTCTGGAGGGCAAAGTTTGACCTAATATTCCTCTGCAATAGCATACCAAGTTGCATGAGTAAAGATACGATCAGGAGGTTTGAAAAGGCCCCAGACTCCTCGACAGCAGCCCAGAGCAGTGCTATAGAAACACTATTATGAGTAAGAGCCAAGGGATAACGTATAGTAGGCCTATATTGTATTATAATCCCTGTCTCTCTTCCTGTCTCTATTTAAACCATTAGGTTCTTACAGGCTTACACTGTATAGACTGCTTTATAAGTTGGCCGCCTGTACTGCGCCAAGCCCAAAAGCGTCTGGGCCATGCGACAGAACGCGTGTGAATGAGTGTGTGTGTGTGTATGTGTGCTCTGTCGCATTCCAGTCCAGTTGTAGTCCAGGCAGTTCCACTTAAAACACAGGCTAACGAGCTGCAGTGGGAATAGAGCTTGAGGACTTGTACCTTAAACTGCTCCTGGAGGACTAACAAATACTGCAGTCCTTTAGCGTTAACAACTGAAAAAAAATACAAGGGAAGTGTGTGTTGTAGACAATTCTACATCACTTAGTAATTTTATTTTAACAGGTTATTCAATCAGCCAAATTGACTGTAGGAACATATTCATATTTATACGTTAGGCCTCTGGGAGCAGTTCGTTAGGAGGGGACAGAGTATTAAACACTCAAATCTAGGAGCTCTCCACCATCCTGTGCCTTGCTCATGAGCACTTGAAGTAAATGTTAAGGAAGGGGAGATGTTCAACTCCCCACCCTGCATTTCTGGGTCTGTCTGGGAACTTAAATCTATTAGTTCAATGCAAGTAGAGCTACACAATAGATGTGGGCTTGTGAATATAAGTGTGGTAACTACAGTGGAACACCTTCATAGAGAACAGGGGATTATAGAGCATATAAAAAAGACTTAAAACTGTAAACTGGCCCTCTAGGAGTAACTACACAAGGCTGGACTTAGGCTGCAGAAATAAACAGCAGAAACAGACTCCAGCATTGACTGTGTATAGGTGGAACCTCCCAGTAGGCCAATCTAAAAAGAAACTGATTCAATGTTAAGGTGTATAAGAAATAAAAAAAGAAAAAACAAACTACAGGTGTGGGGAGCCTGAGGTGCGTCTAAAGACAGCTGATCCAAAAAAAGATAGATATCAAGAGTAGTTTATCTCGATCTAAACCAAGATGCAAAGTCTGTGGCCAATGAGCAAATTTGGAAACATAACTGAGAGAAAGGCAGGTATATGAAGTACACTTACAGGCTGCTCATACAAAATGTTCAAACCAGACAGATTTTCCCTTTAAATGTTATTTTATTTTACAGTGTTTTCTTTCAATTCCATTCCATAATATTCCTATCCTGTTCACTTTCCTCCTGGCTTTACAAAGTCTCAACTATAACCACAACCTAAACCACAGATTTCATGTGCAATTCTGAATAAAAAAAATTAGAAAACTGGCTACATAACACACTGTATGCATGTGCAGCTGTACATTTTAAAGTTTCTCAATTGAAGTGTGTTTGTAAAAGTCAAAATGATTGTATGGCTGTCCATTGAAGGAACTTAAGGGAACGTCTGCAGCAATAACGGAGGAGAAATATGTGAAGCTGGACTTCCACAATGGCTGGCTTTGCAAACTAAGATTTAACGGCTTCAGATAGAGACAAGAAAAGTGTGAGAGTGGAGAGCATGTTTCTGTGTGTTAATTTAAGTCTATGGCCTTCAGCTGTCACCATCACCAGCTTGTTTTTCCATTAAAGACAAAAGAGGATGGAGAGACCGAAAGGTAGAGGATGGAAGAGAAATACAGTGATGTGTGACAGAGAGTCAGACAGAAAAGGGGGAAGCAGATTGATCAAGAGTGAGTGACAATAGCAAAGGATAGATGGAGTGGGAGAAATGGAAAGATGTAAAAGAATAGAAAAAAGGAAGGAGAGAGAAAGAGGACAGAAATCAAGGAGGGGGGGGGGAGAGAGAGTGATAACCAGAGACAGAGGGAAAGATCAAGGAAGAAAGACAGAAAAAAGCCAAATGCATGTAAAAAGAGGTCGACTGGTAAAGGCATTAAGCCTGGATTCAATAAATCTGCATAAAAACCCAGCAGTTAGTCTGTAATGACCAGCAAAGGCCTGTGTGTGTGTGTGTGTGTGTGTGTGTGTGTGTGTGTGTGTGTGTGTCTGTAAAATGGGCACTGAGGGTCGCCCATGTGTGTGGGTGCGTCTGACTGTCTCTCCTTTTGTCTGTGTTTCTGAATGTGTGTTCACTGTGTCTGTGTGTCTAATGGTCGTCGAGGACCTCAGCGTCGTATTTAGAGAGAAAACAATCATCTTTGGAGCAGGAAGCAGAGCTGCCTAATGAAAGCCAAGAGAGACCCCAGACCACAACGCAGCACAAATGGATGGGTCTGACTCTCTCAGCTCTAGACAACCCCCTCAAACCTCCTTACTCTACCTCCTTCGCCCTCTGTCTTCACTCCACTCCACTTTTACAATTTAATTTGCACAGACAAAAACACTTTTGCTTTTCAATATGGTGGCTGTAAGCGTGCTGTAAATGGCTGAGGCCCAGCCTACATCCAGGACATGGTCAAACCATACACCCCAGCCTGTCCACTATGCTCTGCTACTGCCAAATGGCTTACTACTCCCTCAATACGAAGGGGGCCGGCTACCGCGCTACAAAGTCATGACTGTTTGCTGTCCTGGCTCCACAATGGCGGAATGAGCTCCCATCAGGAAAGCAGGAACTTTACACAGCTTCCGTCGCAGACTGAAAACTCATCTGTTGAGACTCCACTTTGGCCCATAAAAATCAGCATTTGTTGAAGTTGGTGACCTTGCATGAGGATGGGGATGTCACTTTGGATAAAAGCGTCAGCTGCATAAATGTAATTTAATTTCTTTTTGGGGTTTTAAGGCCAAGTCCAAGTCAAATGTTTTCCTAAGTTAATTGCAAGTCAAAACTGAAAATTAAATGACAGTATTTGAACATTATCCTTGCAAAACTATTAACTGTATTAGTAATTTCAATGCAGAGGCCTTATCATTAAATGTTCAAGTTGTAACCATCACAGACAAGACAAGCAGACCTACTGCTGTCAAAGACAGGAAGTATAATGGCAACTCCAGGATTGTTATCATTTGGAAACTTTCTGTCATGCACACCTACACATGCAGACTATCAAACTAACAATAATGACTTTTTTTATTATCACATGTACAGACACACACATTAAGCCAGTACAATTGTAATAGTCACCCTTTACATTATCAGCTGTGATGTTTAAATTCCAGCTCCACCCCTTCCTGTTTTTGTATCGCCTGTCAATCCAAATTTACCCAATCAGTGACCTTGAAGCTGTGAGGGCTCGACACACACACACACACACACACACACACACACACACACACACACACACACACACACAGTTCCTTCATAGTCTGCCAGTCTGTAAAGGGTATCACTTAGCTATAGGGCATCAGGCTACAGAGCTGAAACAACAATGATTGCATATATTTGAAACCTAAAAGGTTGTATTTTATATGCAAAGACAAGCTTTCTTTATATAACACTTCAGAGGTGTTTGTAGTTTAAAATATTTAGTTTATGTAAATAACCAGAATGACCCAACTTTGACCACATACTGTATAGAACTATTGTACTGTCAATCTCACTGTTAGCCTCTCCACCTACTGTAACAGCCTCACAGTCTGCTCTGGTTTTCTCTTCCTCAAAAATATTCAATGATTGCTTCTAGGTCAGTTTCTATAGTGTTCTGATATCAGCAAGGATTCACAGAGTTTAAAGTCATCATGGCTGTAGCAGCATATTCGTACTGTTTTCCCGTGTTGGAAGTTTGTTGTAAAGTCATTTGATTCACTTCAGTTGTCTGATAAGCCGCCAGGCCCTGTAAGATACCTTGTTGTATAACCTTATAAATGTATGTATAGGAAGCCAAAGAGAAAATATGTATTCCCGTCTTCTATTTGGAGTTTAAACTGCAACAACAATGACATTTTAAGTAATTGTGTGGCATTTTCCTTCATTACTTCATTGTAGAGTTGTAAATATGTGGACTCAATTTTCACTGAGGTTACTGCAGCTTGCGTTTGCTCAGAAACGCTCGCAGCCACTCACTGGGAGCTGGTTTTGCTTTTAGCAGATAGAGGGTCATGGGCTGACAATTCATACTGAATTCATAAGAGCAGCTATATTATGTCTGACTCAGCCAACAACACTTAATACGTTTTTTACAATACCATACGCATGCAAATGTACACACACACACACACACACAATGTGTTAAATTGGTTTTAGCTTTTCATGTACAGATATGCATATACCAAAAACAGGCTATTTCTTATACCTTCACATTCCAGGCCAGGGAGGGAGACATAGGTGAAAGAGAGTGTGTGTGTGTGTGTGTGTGTGTGTGTGTGTGTGTGTAAGTGTGGAATATGATGCCAGTTCTCCTTAGTGCTCATTAGAGAAGTCATTGAGCCATAAAGGTTATTATTATGACTATGGCACAGAAAACAGCTCTTTTAGTAAAACCTCACTTTTGGAATCCGTGTTACTTTTGTAGTTCAGCTGAGGTTAAAGAGAGACATGGAAACAAATACACAGGAACAGACGACTGAAAAAAATATAGTCCAAGCAACAGTACAGAAGAAACACGAGAGACGAGTCAGACACTCAAATGTCAAATTTAAATGACAATGACCTAATGCTTTGGCAGCTCAGAAAAGCCAAACTGCAGTAAAAAGAGTACATCTTCACTAGTAAGTCAATCAATCAGCTGCATTTCACCAGGTTCACTATATTGCTTTCCCCAGCAGTTGGTTTCAGTTAAACATTCTCTTGCTAATAGCAACCACTGGCACAGTTCCAGAGCAGTTGCCGTTTTACTAGTCTATGGTCTATATCCTTGACGTTCCACTTCCGGGATTGCTCCGGTGCCGCAGGAAATTCCGCCGGATGCATGTATTTTCGCTGATGTCCGTTTCCTTTGGGTTGGAATTTTAAACTCCGGTGGATTTATGATGACTATGGTTGACTCTTCACTCTTCAGATCTCTGCATGGTAAATTGAGACAGCTAGCTAGACTATCTGTCCAATCTGAGCTTTCTCTCGCACGACTATTTTACAGCGGCTCCGTGCAGAGCTTAGCGCCGCCCATGACGATTGTGATTGGTTTAAAGAAATGCCAATAAACCAGAACACGTTTTTCTCCCATCCCGGAATGCTGTTTGGACTAGCCAGACTGTCCTCCGCTCCGCAGCGTGTGGATGGTCTGACAAAGCGAGACTACAGTTTTACTGACATTGTATCTGCCATTTTATCAGATGTACCACCGATCAAATATTGACAGGCATCTTTCATCTGCTCTTTTTATTACAGCTGTTTTGTGATTGTTTATAAGAGTCTACAGCTATGCTTGGAGCTCTGCAGGACTGTACTAAGGCCCAGCGGGGCTTTTAGCTAAATTCTGATTTAAACATGCTAACAAGCTCACAATGACAACGCTAACATGCTGATGTTTAGTAGGTATGATGCTTCAAATATTCACCATCGAAGTTTAGCTTAGCTTATTTGCTAATTAGCACTAAACACTAAAGTCCAACTGAAGCTGATGAGTTACAATTCATATATGTGGGGTACAGGAATGTGAATACCAAATTTCATGGCAATGCATCCAATAGTTAACAATAGGCATTTCACTCAAAATCACAAATGTCAACCACATGGTAGCGCTAGAGGAAACATCTGAGAATCACTAAAGTCTGAGGACAAAATCAAATGTCTGAATCAAAATCATGGCAATCTAGCTTGTTGCTTTACTACAAGTCTCTTATTTTCTCGTTTTGCTTTAATAGCCACAGAAATGGAAATGATTACTAAAAAAAATGAAACTACACTGAAATTACTTAACTGGAAGATGACATGCAATAAATGTCCAAGGCTGCATCTGAACCCAGATCGTCACTTTCAAATGGAACAAACATTAGCACAAATTAAGGAAGGCTGTAACAATATCTTTCATTGTTGTATTGTTCAATAAAAGGCTCTTGATTTACTTCACATGATGGACTAAAACATGCATTTTGTTCAAAATCTGCTGACCAATGCGGTGCTGTGGTTGTTCTGCTGAGATATCTTCTATTTTTGCCACAACAACTGGGTGTCTTTTTGAAGCAAAGCTTTTGTTCTGCTACATCTGCTGTTGAGAAATAAGCTGAAACATGTCGAGAAAAACTCTAAAAAAAAATTTAACTTTCATGATAAAGGCACAGTGGGTCACTCCTTACTTTTGCTGTTTTTAAAGTATAGTGGTTATATTGATAACTTATATAACCTAATAAATCTTTTATTTGGAGTTTTTTTTTAATACTCAAGGTTTTTCTGTACTGTTAAACCTATCTACAGTAATATAATCAGTTTATCTTATCAGCACAGAAAGCAGGGATTTCATTCTGTGTGCCTGAATTTACTGCTGAGGCTCCTTTAGGGTTTCTTGCTCTTGATGCAACCAGTTATCTGTACTGGGAGGTGCCCTGTTGATAAGCCCTAACGACTAACTTGTTCTCACCCACCACCCTTTCCTCTAACATGTGAGCCAGCCTTGTTTGTCGGCTCTCGCTCCAGAGTTACATCAGACACCGTGTTAGTAAAATGAATCTCAGTAGTAAAAGTACAAATAACCAGAGATATATTTACTTTAGTAAAAGAAGTTCAACAATGACAACCCTACTTAAGTAAAAGTAAAAAGTACCTGATTTTAAATGTACTTTAAGTATTAAAAGTAAAACGATTTATTCTCTTAATGTCTATATTCTAATAATTAAAAACAAACATTTTAATTAAGTTAGTTTTAGGTTAATGTAATTGTGCTTACCATCTGTGGCCCAGTTTACATTCTGACTTACAATTCTGGTTATCTATCAGGGTGATCTGCATGAAGCTCGACTTTGCATTTTTTCCCATGGGACAGTGAATGCTGCACACATTTATTAAGCGAGAACACACGGGCTTGGACAACAAGTACGTGGCTTCACAGCTGAGGAGGACCGGGAGTGTTTTTAAGATAAATATACAGGTTGTATATTAACCCGATTTGAAAGCATGCTTCACATATGACCAAGCACAGTATCGGGAGCAGCAGCAGTAACAGGAGCAGCGGTAGTACTGGGAGCGGTACGCGCCTGGCCAATAAACGCTATTGAAGGGCGGGTCTTGGCGTGGCCATAGTGGGATTCGTAAATTCGCGAGTGGCACCGGGAGCTGGACGGCCGCTGCTGAAGGCTTCCCTGCGGACTGCAAATGTGTGACGGTCAGGAAGACGTTTTGGCAGGGGGGAAAAACTGATCAGAAAATGTAACACAAATGTAACGGAACGTTGTAGAAATGTAGTGGAGGAGAAAGTATAGATAATTGCTGCAAAATGTAACGAAGTAAAAGTCAAAAGTATGCACTATTGATTGTACTTAAGTAAAGTACAGATACGTGAAAAATGTACTAAGTACAGTAACAAAGTATTTGTACTTCGTTACATTCCACCACTGGTAAAATGTTTGAGCTAGTAACATGTTACAGGAGCAGACTGTCAGGTACACAAGCCTCCAGTGGTCATCCATGATTGTAGTCATGTTAATGCACTTGTGGGCACGGAATATGTCGGTTTCCATGTGTCTGCCCACGTGTGTTTTACATGCTATTTTAGTATGATCCTTAATGGCTTTACAGAGTGCCAGGCATTTTAACAGAGCCAGGGAGAAGCTTGTAAAACACACACACACACACACACACACACACACACACACACACACACACACACACACACACACACACACACACACTTTCACCACAAGACAGAGAAGAGAGGCTGGCCCACTGGAACATGGCAGTCTGGAGGGGACTGTGTGTGCAATAAGAGGGTCAGCCAGGGTGATGGTGACACATGATGAAGGAAAACGAGAAATGCGGGCCTGAATGAAAGACAGGCAGTGTGTGTCTGCGATTGTGTGTAGGCAGGGTCGGGTTCGAAAGCAGACACATGGTGCCGAGTGGCACTGTCTGGGTACAGGTGGGTTTGGACAGAGAGAAGCAAAAATATTCAAACTGTGATGTTGTTAAGGGAAAGGGAGAGAAAAAAGAACCACTTACATTTAAAAAAAAAAAAATCACTAGCGAGATAGTGAGAGTAAAAGGTAATGATGATAGAGGCACTTTAGAGGACAAATAAGGGAAAGAGGAATGGTCTTCCTTAGGGCAAAGAAAAAATAAAGGCCTGAAGAAAGAAGGAAGTTAAGAGAGTGATGGCAGAAGACAACATGATGAAGAGGATACAAGAATGTAATGAAAGAAAAGTTTTTACCCAAAAGCTAAAACCTTAGAATAGAAGAAGTGTCCTAGTTGCTCTGCAAACATTATAATTAACTCCTTTTTTCCCACCAAACTTTGACCAAACAATTCAACGAGCACTCTCTGAAATAACTCTTTTTGGTTTTATCTCTAATTTTGTATTTTAGGATAACCTCACACGTTAGAAAACCCGTATTTATGCCATTCTTCAGGCAATGACATTCCTTAACAAGTAGTTGGCTAAATTTAACCAGCCCTTAAACATAGATCATCATTACGAATCAGAGTATGAGTCATTTTGCAGCAGATAGATATGTTGCAACTTCTTAACTTGACAATCTTTTCTGTGATGGACTATTTTCCTCAAGAGCCCGAATCAAATCTGCAGAAGGCACCTAAACAATTGAAAACACTGTAGCATGTCTTGATAATGTTTAGCAGTAATGTAACGTATAGCTACGTGATTTGTGGTAAATTGGTTTTTAAGATCTTTTTTTTTTTTTTGCCTCAGTTGTAAATTTGGTTGGACGTGGCCACAAGCACACTTTGGTCTAAATGTTTTAAATATTTTTTAAATGTTTTTTTTTTTAAATAACTATAAGGTAGGAATGAAACTGCAGGGTAGTTAGCTGGTCGTCTAAAAGCATTCAATCTGCTGTTTCACAGCAACCCACATGATTAGTTTTAATTCAGAGTAAGTTTTTCTTAACAAAAATGTGGACCCGCAGCCTCTGGACCACAGATTACTGTCTGCATTTGGGCTGATGATGAAAAATACGTAGAGTAATTGTTTGTCCGTGAAAGTCACCCATTGCATTCCTCTGTACCTTTAATGTACATGGTGATTAAGTGGCAACTTAATTCAATATATTCAAAGTTTATTTAAAGTGACACAATGCTATGCTGTGCCATATCTGAAGCACTCATGCTAAACCGAGACATATCCCAGCATTAAGACATACAATAGAGCTTTCATGAGGACTGTAGGAAACTAGTCCTGCTGTACCCCAACCACACACTCTGTCACACTGCTCTGTGAGTATGTGTGTGCGCGTGTGTGTGTCTAGAGTTACCATTTTTCAATGTATACCACATGTAGCGACCATGTATCGCCTGATATGTTTTCAATATGGAGGAAAAAGACAAGAGCAAAAGAGAGAGCGAGAGAGAGAGAGAGAGACATGGGGAAGCCATAGACAGCCACAACATTTAAAAATTTAATCATATGCTGTTTATATTCAATATCAGAAAACACAACTGGTTACCATGACAATGGAGCTATATCGAGGCGAGCAGGCAAGCCAACCTTTCCTCAACTTTCCCTAAAGGCGCTGACACACCAAGCCGATAATCGGCCGTTGGGACAGTCTGGCGAGGTCAGTGACTCAAATCTGTTCGGTGTGTTCCGTGCCGTCGTCCGTCCAAGGGGCCGTCGGCCTTCATTTTGGCCGATTTGACATGTATAATCGGTGGGGCGGGCACTGCCGGCAGTCGGACTCAAATGACCCATCTGATTGGTAGAGTGCTAACCCGGAAACGGGGAGCGGAATGAGCGTGACTAGAGCCTCTCAAAATCGGACGAAAATCTTTTAAACTAACCTTTGTCGATCTGAAATGAAGACATATTCAGCAACTGCATGGCCTATTTCTCGCTTAAAATGTTTTCAGAAACACGTTTCGGTGAACTATTTTAGTACAATATGAGATCGTATTCTGAACAAGTCTGTCTTTGAATTTCCGGAGAAACCAGACCCACGTGATGCGTTCGTCCAATCAGCTGCCGGTGTTCATTTTTGGGCGACAATACAGATTAGCGCCGCCTGCTGTTATGGAGACGTATTACGTGACGTCGCTTTGGTGTGTTCCGAGGCACTTTTTTGACCAATTTGGGAAGACTGATCAGCCCAACTGCCTTTTCTACCGAGGGTCGGCCGTCTGGTCAGTGTGTCTGCAGCTTTAGCCTCACCTTTTCTTTCTTTATCCTCATTCCACTTGTCTTTGCTCTCCTCCCACTCTCAGATGACAACTCTTTCGACAGTTAAATAATAAATATACTATTCTCTCCCCTCTTTGCTCCACATATAAACCACCAAACCTTCTCCTGCTGCCAAAAACTCGAAGCAGAGTTTACTCCCTGTAAAATAAAACGTCTAAAACAGTATTTGTTCCGCAGCCAGGAGCTTGTCGTCAGGTGACCCGCTGGAGTAAATCTTTTCAATAATGTCAAAGGCAGCGCCAAAAACCTGCCAGGCTGACCAGTGTGTGCCCACTCCTACACACACATCCACACAGTTACAGAGACACACACACAAACACACACACACACACACACACACACACACACACAGTGGCTGATTTTAGGAAATGATAGATTGGATGTGACAAAATGTCCACACTTTATTCCATATTCACTCTCTCACACACATGGAGGACTGACAAATGTCTTCATTTTGCATGATTTCCCCCCCTCATCTTTCAGAAGTGCACACACGCTGTGCACACACACACACACACACACACAGTCTCACCTGTTCCTGCGTCATGCTGTGCAGCTGCGTATGCCAGGAGGCGGAGTCAGAGCGGTGATAGGCGGGGGGTGGGGCGAAGTCCTGCAGTATGACTGGGTCTCGCTCCTGACACAGTGAGGTCAGGTGACTGATGTACAGCTTCAGTTTACTGCGATTCTGATTGAGATCCAGGAGAGGAGAGAGAATCTGAAGGAGGAAGGGAATGATAGGGGACAAAAATGAGAGCAATACATTTATATAATATAACGACAAAAATGGTCAATACTGCCCATGATAACTGCTTAAAAGATTTTACCAGAATACAAACACAGAAAGTCTTAACAGAGAGAGAGACAGAGAGAGAAAGCGGTGGCTGAGGACAGTGAATGCTGTTAGTTATGGCTATTATTTTATTCTTAGATTATTATTAATTATAATATATCTGTTCACTCTATTTAATTACAAGCCTCCTGGACACAGAGAATAAAAGAACACTCAGGTGCATATACTATATAGACAGTTAACTAATTAACCCCAATGCAAAACACCTGCTTCTATGTATTTGGTTGAAATCACTCGTTTACTCATTTACGGCTCCGTGTACTACAGTCACTCAATAGTTTACTCCATAGAAAGCCGTAAATTCAGATTTTACACACTTATGAATCATCATTTTGTGTCATCACAGACAGATATAGGGTCACTTTTTGGGTTCTATAAATTTGGACACTGCAGTCTATGTCTTTCAAGCAAGTATCTTAGCCATGTCTGCATTTCACAGTGTAGCTCATGGTACGAACTGTGTGCAACGCCAAACAAGTTAAATGGCGACTAAACATGAGAGCTAACATTTAGGCTGAGGTGAGATGAAAACAGGACGGCCTGTTGTTAAAAAGTCACAAAAGGTCAGAAAGAAATCTAAATACCATGAGATAGTAGTGCTGATTACTCTAGAACCCCTTGTTGAATGTGGTTAGTCAGTAATCTGATTTCATCACAAGCATATTTCTTCTATATTTTAATTAAAAGGACCTATTGACTGATGTGAAAGCTGCTGCTTCAAAATATATTTTAAAATACACTTTTAAGACGCACAGGGAAGTGTATATATCTAGCTGTGTTAACTACATTTTTATGTATTTTCTGACGTGGCCATTTATACAACAGTGACCAAAACATGGAGTCAACTAACTGCAATGTATCATTTTATTTCACAAATTCTATTTCTTTGCATATAGAGAATTGATCCAGACTGCAATCCAGAGTTAACACCTTCGATAAAACTGAGAGATTCAAATCTTATTCCCACGTTTAACATTTGACATTTCACAGGGGCTATGACTAATGTGTGTGTCTGTGTGTGTCGGAATGAGGGTCAGACGAACAGTTACACACATTTTGGGGGACAAGACCCCCCGAAAGACACATATACACACACAGATAAGACACACAGACTATTCTCCTTTGGGAATCGAAGGATTTAAGTGCAGAGGAAGCATGTTAAGAGGGCTGTGCTCCATGCTCATCATCACTCAGCACGCACGCACGCACGCACGCACGCACGCATGCACGCACACACGCACACACACGCACGCACACACACACACACACACACACACACGATCAAGAGTTTCAACGGCAGGAGCCATTCACTCTATGTACTTTATCTCATCTTTAACCTGATTCTCTCTTTACCATTTACTGTTACAAGAATTGTAAATATGCAATGAGATGTCAAATGTTTCAACTTGACTTGTATTCTTCATGCATTTAATTCAGACTGCAGACTCATCTGTCCACATACATTTTTACACTGATGTGTAGTGTGCAGGTTTTCAGTCAGAATGAATTATAGATTCTTTTTTAATGTAAAATACATTTTTTGTGATTTGTCTGCAGCTGTTTGTTAAAACTGTATATCAAGATAAGATGACTGTGCAAGGAATATTACCGTAAAATGCACGTAACCATACTGATGATACTCCATGCCACGTCAGCTCACTGGTTAAACTAACCAAGCATGGGTTAAACTTACTACAAACAGATGACGGTTTTAAAGAGGAAATAATAAAAATAGAATACTATAAGAAATACATGAATATATAGAATAATGGACTTTACATTGTCACTTCCATCTTGTCCATTTTAAAACAAATATGAGGACACCTTGTAGTACATTGTTGCTTATATGCTGCATTTACTGCACTAAATAAAGTGACTCTGATGCTGTCTCATTGCTTGCATGTTGTATTTAAAATGACTGATGTAATAAAAAACAACAGGAAATGTACCTAACTCAGACACAAGGCTTTAACATGTTCTAAATCTGAAAGCCAGTCTAAGCTGTCAATCAGTGAAAAAACTATATATATATATATATATATATATATATATATATATATATATATATATATATATATATATATATATATATGTGTGTGTGTAATATTTTCAGATTACATTATGTGGCTGACATTAAAGATAAAGATCAGCCACTTCTTTCTACAACAGTCGAGAACCCTTTTGCAATTATGTAAGCATGTAATTGCTGCCCTGATTAAAAAAAACAATGCAACTGATCTCAGCTGGTATTCTGTCTGTAATGGAGGGGAAAATGTCTAAGTGACCCCAAACTTTTGACCGATTGTGTGTGTGTGTGTGTGTGTGTGTGTGTGTGTGTGTGTGTATATATATATATATATATATCTATATATATATATATATATATATATATATATATATATATATCTATATATATATAGATATATATATCCAACATTCATTATTCAATAACTACATGTGTTTGAGCATCCAGGCAAACAAATGAAATAACTATGAACTATGAAATGTCGGTGGTTTTGTGGGGTAAAAAATCTTATTGCACACTCTCCTCCAGCAGCATTGGTGCAACAATGAAAGCTGACAGTAAATCAAAGTAACTGTCACTTCTGATTCTGTGTCATTATTTACTACAAAAACAACACACACACACACACACACACACACACACACACACACACACACACACACACACACACACACACACACACAGGGCCGTTATCAATGTTGTAAATAACTCTAGTTACAGTATTTCCCAGTGAGAACCTGCCAGTAGGTTACAGTCCATTACGAAATGCATTACTGAACATTTCCCTCCGGAGGAGAGGGAAGGAAAGAGAAGCAAAGAGAAAAGAGTTTGAAGGCTGCAGGGATCCTACTACACATTCTGTATTTCAGAATACCTCTGTTGCTGTATGTTATGATGTATGCTGACAGCGTTAAGGCAACAGGGACAGTTGTCGCTCAAAGACTGTTGTGTAATATACCTCTCTTTAAATCTGGCTTTAATGCTTTAAAAACATCCTCAACATATGTGCAACAGCTGTTCTCTCACACTTTCTAATCCAGACTATTCTGTCAGAAATCTTTAAGAAAAGACCTGCAGCAAAGCTCTGTGGATCAAATGCAAGACAAATGAGAAACAGACAGAAAGAATGGAAGGAATGATGGCAATATAAGAAAGACATTTAGAGAGAAATAACACCAGTGTTTTCTTTTCCTTTTTCAAGAAATATGTAATGACTAACAGAAACAAATATCTAAAAAAAAAGCATGAATTTGTTCCAGTAATAATAATGTGAAATATGAACAAAACCCTGACTTCTGAAAGTCTTTGCAGGACTTTAAGTCTTTGAATTCACAGATTTTATTAAGGTGTGCAGTATGTATGTGCCTACATGTTTTTATTGTATTACACATTACACAACCCGCAATGGTCAACATATGCAGTGTGTGTGTACATTTAATGAGTCCACAGTGTTTTGTACTATGAAACAATCCCAGAGGAGACATCATTTTATACGGCACTGTGTGTGCATGTTTGTGCCTCTTTATTAGCCTCCCATGCCTGCCGACCAGACTCTTACTGTGCTATGAAACAACTCCAAAGAGCGCCCTCAGCTAGCCTCACTCACTGGCCACATTTAAAAAAAACAACAAAAAAAAGCTTTATACATGAAATCAAGATTTTTGTTTCTCCACAGATCTCTCGGACACACACGCACGCACACACAAAGTGTGGAACATGCAAACCATAGGCACTCAAATTGATCTGAAAGATCCACTTTCCCATAAAAATACCTACAGAAAACAAATAAAGATTCCTCTTTATTCACCTCTTTTTCTTTTGTATATATATATATATATATATATATATATATATATATATACACATACAAAAGGATTCGATCCAATGATTCAAGGATTATCAAAAGGAATTGCAGGTGAATTTTATGTATGGGAATTGCCCTTTGTTTTCTATGAGAAAAAACAAACAAACACTAAAGAGCTGAAATCAACTTAACCAGTATAGCAAGTATTTATTCTTTTTTTCTTATGATTGTATTCTGCCAAGTAATAACTAACTTCACTAATTATTGAACTAACATCAGCAGTAATGTCAAAATTCAATATTTTTGTTACCTCCAGTGAAGCTATCATCAGTGGACTTTCATACAGATCAACTTTGTGAGATCTTGTTTGATATAACAAGTCAGAGCTTTGTTATTAATTAAGTCATTTTAAAATATTGAAATACCTCACAAACCAAAACACTGAAGCCCTATATAGAAAAAAAAATTAACATCTCCTCCCTGTATTTTTTCACTGATGCATCTAATACCACTGAAAACCATTAAAAATGTAAAATGCCATAACATGCTTGGTGTGTGTTAAGAGTGCTCTCCTGTGTTTCAGTTGTTTCTGAAGCATTTCATTCTCCAACTGTAGCACAGAATTCTCTTATTGAAAGAGACACAATCACTCACTGTTCTGATGTAATGCACTATGGCGAATTACCCACCTTACACACCAAGGAGAAGTGTGTCTGTATTGTATAGGTGTGTGTGTGTGTGTGTGTGGGGAGGGAAACTACTCATGAAGACAGAAAGGAAAAGAGACTGGCTGGCCTGCCTCTCTCAGCAGGGTGGTGCTACCGCTAATTAATAACCAGGGTCAAACTTAGATCCGCTGGTGAACCTTTGGGCTTTTAGCATCCCAATGGGAAATCCCACTGGAGGAACTGAGCTGCCCTAAAAGCAGCATGTGGTGTTGCCTCCACTGTCCTGTCAGTAGATCAAACCAAATACTCCCCTTTTAATAATGTGAGACCAAAGACTCTATTCTATATTAGATGTGTAAGTACGATTTATAGCAGTGTGTTTTCGCAACAGACCCTACAACAAACACAGATGTCCATTCAGCACACGTTAGTCTGTTTGTGTTCATCTATCACAAGCCCAACACATCCAAGGGAAAGTGATCTGATGACTGGACACCTCTCTGTTAAGTCTGTAACACTCCCCAGTAGACGGCACACTATTACACACTCGTCTCAGCTGTCCACAGTCTAAAATGCTGACGCCCAACGTGGGGCTCGAACCCACGACCCTGAGATTAAGAGTCTCATGCTCTACCGACTGAGCTAGCCGGGCTGTATGTCACAGGGAACTGGTTTAAGTTTATTGGCTTGTTCACGGGGTGAGAATGCGCAGAAGACCAATTCCAAAAGTTTATAGAAAAAGAAGACTATAGCAGGTCAGGCGTCCTCTTCAAATGAAATATTGTATGTGCTAAGTATATCAACTTCTCAAACTGTATTTGTTGATGCTGGCTGGGTAACAGCAACAATGACAAATGTTTTGGGTTTTTGTGACCGTGCACACTGTGCATTGACTTTAGCCTGTCTGTGTCCACCCATCATAGAAAATGATTTAATGAGTGGACAGAGTGTGCAGACCAAAACACCCTTGTTTGTCAAAACATGTGTTATAAAGGGGTTGTACTCGAAATTCAGGACGCCATTACTCCACTATATCTTCACATAGCAAATAGTTGTTTACTGCTATATTAACATTCTGAGTATCAAGTACAGCCCCTTTAAGATTGATTTGAAGCAGTGTGTTTTTTTGTTCTTGCTTGACTTAAAGGTTGTCATGCATATGTAATTAATGACCTTTGGGCCCAAAAATTACTAGAAACCCCCATTGTGTAATTAAAAAACAGTACATGGGCAGGGTCAAGGGAAAAATGTTTTGTTTTCATCAATCCTAAGACTTTTGCACATTTTGGAAAAGCAGCAACTTTCTTAAATCATCCACTACATTTTACACTAGGAGAAGGTTCATCTGAGAGATTATCATGTCATGAGGGAAGATGAAGCATAAAGACTGATGCATCAAGCATCCATTGAGAAAAAGAAACTGATGCACTGATCGACAAGAGGATCAGTAACAAAGAGATGTAGAGGATGATATAATCTGGGTTTCGAGAGATGAAGGCAAAATATGTGAAAAACAGCACATATCCAGAGAAATCATGAAAGGGATTAATGAAGGTGGAAGAAGCGACGGTACGTGGATAAAAAATTCACACACACAAGCTAGAGAGAAGAAAAAGAAGATTGTGGAAGAAATGATCATCAGAAAAGAAGATGAACTGAAATCAAAGGATGAGATGAGATATTGAACAGATGACGTACATAATTCAAGGGTTGATTCAAAAGTATTCCTGTTTAGGTAATGAATGGACCGCATTTCAGTGTTTAAATAGACGACCACAAAAAAAGGTGAGAAAATCAATTGCGGTCACTCACATGAGAGAATGAGAACTGACTAACAGACCAACATTACTAAGAGAGGAAAATCTCAGGGAAAAGAAGAGTATCAAGAGTGAATGTGGATGAAATAATGAAAGAAATGAGCAAGATGACAAAAATGATATGATAGAAGAGGTGAAATGACAGAATCACAACACCAGAACCAGATCACAAACTCACGGATGAATCAAAAGAAAAGAAAGGATGGAAGACCAATGATGAGCATATTCAAACGTGATCGGATCAAGAAGACGCTCACCCTTCTGTACAAAATGGCGGACCGAGAGAGAGAGAGAGAAACAAGGCATGTGGTTTGCTAGGCCCAAATGCCCTCCTCATCGTCCTATTGGTTAGTTTGATCCAACCGCAGCGTGAGTTTGGAGAAAGCAGGAAGTTAGTTTGGCGAAGGAAATTGTAGAAATACATAGTAAGTGCGGAAACAAACTTGTTAGCTAGTAATAGGTAAAACAAATATATATATATATATATATATATATATGTAGAGCAATACAGTAAGTTCATGTATACAGTGGTGTGAAAAAGTGTTTGCCCCCTTCCTCATTTCCTGTTCCTTTGCATGTTTGTCACACTTAAGTGTTTCGGAACATCAAACCAATTTAAACAAAAGTCAAGGACAACACAAGTAAACACAAAATGCAATTTGTAAATGAAGGTGTTTATTATTAAAAGGTGAAAAAAAATCCAAACCATCATGGCCCTGTGTGAAAAAGTGATTGCCCCCTAAACCTAATAACTGGTTGGGCCACCCTTAGCAGCAACAACTGCAACCAAGCGTTTGCGATAACGTGCAATGAGGCTTTTACAGCGTCCTGGAGGAATTTTGGCCCACTCATCTTTGCAGAATTGTCCTAATTCAGTTACATTAGAGGGTTTTCGAGCATGAACGGCCTTTTTAAGGTCATACCACAACATCAATAGGATTCAGGTCAGGACTTTGGCTAGGCCATTCCAAAGTCTTCATTTTGTTTTTCTTCAGCCATTCGGTGGTGGACTTGCTGGTGTGTTTAGGATCATTGTCCTGCTGCAGAACCCAAGTTCGTTTCAGCTTGAGTACACGAACAGATGGTCGGACATTCTCCTTCAGGATCTCTTGGTAGACAGCAGAATTCATAGTTCCTTTTATCACGGCAAGTCTTCCAGGTCCTGAAGCAGCAAAACAGCCCCAGACCATCACACTACCACCACCATATTTTACAGTTGGTATAATGTTCTTTTTTATGAAATGCAGTGTTCCTTCTACGCCAGATATACTTGGACACACACCTTCCAAAGAGTTCCACTTTTGTCTCATCGGTCCACAGAATGTTGTCCCAAAAGTCTTGGGGATCATCAAGATGTGTTCTGGAGAAATTGAGACGAGCTTTGATGTTCTTTTTGCTCAGCAGTGGTTTTCTCCTTGGAACTCTGCCATGCAGGCCATTTTTGCCCAGTCTTTTCCTGATGGTGGAGGCATGAGCGCTGACCTTAACTGAGGCAAGTGAGGCCTGCAGTTCTTTGGACGTTGTTGTGGGGTCTTTTGTGACCTCTTGGATGAGTCGTCGCTGCGCTCTTGGGGTAATTTTGGGCGGCTGGCCACTCCTGGGAAGGTTCACCACTGTTCCATGTCTTCGCCATTTGTGGATAATGGCTCTCACTGTGGTTCGCTGGATTCCCAAAGCTTTGGAAATGGCTTTATAACCCTTTCCAGACTGATAGATCTCAATTACTTTCTTTCTCAATTGTTCCTGAATTTCTTTGGGTCTCGGCATGATGTGTAGCTTTTAAGGATCTTCTGGTGGACCTTACTGTGTCAAGCAGCTCCTATTTAAGTGATGCCTTGATTGTGAACAGGTGTGGCAATAATCAGGCCTGGGTGTGGCTAGAGAAATTGAACTCAGGTGTGGACAACCACAGTTATAGTATGTTTTAACAAGGGGGGCAATCACTTTTTCACACAGGGCCATGATGGTTTGGATTTTTTTTCTCCTTTAATAATAAACACCTTCATTTACAAATTGCATTTTGTGTTTACTTGTGTTGTCCTTGACTTTTGTTTAAATTGGTTTGATGTTCCGAAACACTTAAGTGTGACAAACATGCAAAGGAACAGGAAATGAGGAAGGGGGCAAACACTTTTTCACACCACTGTATGTAAGACCCAGTTCAAATACATGGAAATGTGACTTGCTGGAAAGTCAGTCTTTCACATACATACATTACAGACATAAACTTGGTAATAAAAATAATAGGAAAATTTAGATATGTTACTTAACACCATGCTTTCATCCACATAAGAGAGATGATATTACAGTAAGTGGTGTGCGTGGGGGCTTGACTGATATTTGGAGGTCTTCCCCAGTTGAAGACTCACTTTCCTGGACAGACTTCTTACCTGGTCTGGGGAGGGCTTGTGATTGTTGGGCTGCTCTGAGTTTGGAGAGGACACCTTAAGGTGTTCGTCCTCATAGTTGTCTGCCATTAGCTTCATCCGGTTTTGAGTCTACAGAGAGAGAAAGAGAGTCACAAACAATTAGATCTTTTTGATATCTCACATGAAAGACAGTGAAAAATGATTTTACATGTGTTTCAGCAACAGCAACAAACAACACAGAAACACAAAGCTGTGTGTGTGTGTGTGATTAGAGAGTAACCCTAGCCTTGAATTCCTCCAGGAGTTAATTTGCAGAGAGGAAGCAGAGAAGAGAGCGTTGGACAACTGCCATTAGCTTTTCCTTATCAAACACACACTTTGTGCATGTGTGTTCGCGAGACACGAAAAGATAGAATAGCGAAAGACACAAAGAGAGCGAGAGAGAGAGCGAGAGAGAGAGCGAGAGAGAGAGAGAGAGAGAGAGAGAGAGAGAGGACTGCAATACAAAGATCATTCCCAACTGTCCATGTGTTTGAGTTTTAAATGTCATGGTTGGTTCTGCCTGTATTTAAAGAGAACAATAAAGATGACATGTATTTTGCACATTTTGAACTGCACACACATGAACACACACCCGTTGACATGCCACCTGTTGTGTAGCTTGTTAACTGGTGCAGAAAAATAACAGGCCTGCTAACTTGCCACTTGGGGAGAGATCCATAAAGACTAAGACAAATATTAGACTCTATACACACACACACACACACACACACACACACACACACACACACACACACACACACACACACACACACACACACTTCTCTCATGTCTCTCTTCTTTCCTCTCCCTTTCTTTTCTCCATTATTATCTCCCATCTTTGCACTGCCATCATCTCTTTGCTCTTCTCCCTACTGTCCTTTATTCTCTCCTCCCTTCCTTTCTTTTCTCGTCCTTTCCTGCTGCTCAATCTGTTACACATGTTACAGTTATACTACAAGCTTTACAGGATTGTAGGCCTGGAAAGAGCGAGGGAGTGGGAGAGACAACAAGGGAGGGAGTCGGTCTAAATCTGTCTGTCTTGTACAAACTAAATCCCCTTAGCCTCTCACTGAGCCCTGTAAGGAACAGGGGCTTAAGCAGGCCAGACTTGTGTGTGTGTGTGTGTGTGTGTGTGTGTGTGTGACAGAAACTGAAAAAAAATGTTAATGCCAACTTTTATATGTGTTTGTTTGAAAGCTAAATGAAGGACTGCATTTTTAAGAGTGTGTGTGTGAGCAGGAGATAGCGATGCTAAAAAAGTGTTTCACTCGGTGTGTATGCAGGACCCTATAAGCATGTGTGTGTGTGTGTGTGTGTTTGTGTGTGTTAATGTTCATAAGTCAAGTTGAAAAGAGCCTCCCCTGGCGTGCACACACATTATTCATTTCCTCATTTTCTTAAGACGGCTTTAAAATAAACACACACATTTATTTGAAAACAAACATGGAGAGTAAATCTGTCACTTCCTCTCCTCTTCACAACATCCTTAAGCATGTAAACTGCCACCACTCGAAAGATTTATTGACTATCTATTCAACCAATTATCTTTTCAACCACTGGTTAACAAAACAACAAAGAACACAACACAGAGAAAGAAATACAAAGCAAAAAATATAAAAAATAAATCTAAAAATAATTTTATTTTGAAATAATGTCCAGTATTGCAACACTAGAAGCGCAGCTCTGCATGGTGTCAAAGTTCAGCTTTCAACCTGTGCCACAGGGTCACACAACTTCTTGACTAATTTTTCCAGAATGAGTGTGAAATGGTAACAGAAACAGAGACTACAGAAAATGCGGCGCTTCTACTGTTGCAGAGGTGGAGCACCGCCTGGAGCAACGCCTGGAGAACAATGCTGTACACCATGTTGAGGACACAATGTAATGTTATACTGTGACAGATAATAGAGAGACCATTATAAATTTGCACAGTCAGACAAAGTAGTCCAAAACACCTTCGGTTAACGTGGGCTCAAACCCAGGACCTTGAGATTAAGAGTCTCATGCGCTGCCGACTGAGCTAGCCAGGATGACTGGGAAAAGCGCATGGGTCCTCGAACCAGATGTTGGGCACCAATATTTTGTGAGGGCTCAAATCTGTGTCCATCCATCACAGTCCAACACATCCAAGGAAAAGTAATTTGATGACTTACATTCTCTGTAACTTCTGTGAAAGTGCAGTACATCTTTACATCCATTTTGCACACCTTATGGATTTTGTTTTCTATGTTCTCATAATTTTGTTCAGACTTTATGCTACATGTACATATTAAAGGAAAACTTGTTTCACACAGAAAGGAGATGTAGGAGCCAATTAGCGCTCAATCTATAAGTCGTAACCAATCTTTGTCCGGAAAGGTGTTCCTCCCAGTAGGTAAATAGTTTTAGATCACACACGTTGAGGCAGCTTGTTGCTCCAGTAGTCTAGTTACTCGTGGTTTTGGATGTTTGTTTGTTTGTTGTTGGAAATATGATCGAGTCTATGGGCACTAAGAAGTCAAGAGTAACACCAGTGTGGCACCTCAGTGGCTTAAAGCACGGCTTAGGCTCTACAGGAGACATATTATCATCAAACTACGGGGATGAAACCTGCAGGTAAAAGTCTCTGTCAGAAGTGGGATTTGAACCCATGGCTCCATTTGGAGATCAGAAGATGCTTTGTGCTAAGGAAGGAGTCAACCTGGAGTCCGGCGCCTTAGACTTAAATTTCAGGTTTACAGACTTATGGGTAACTTTGAAAAGGACCCTGCCGAGGAACTACGGGCGGAAAAAAACCTGGTACAATCTGTCCTTGTTTTTATTGAAGGTTATTGTTTAATTGTAACCTGTACTTGTCTCAAGAAAATTACATTACATTACATTAAGCTATTTATCATTAGCCCCTTTCACACAGCCTGTTCAAGGCAGGACTGATGCGCCTTTAAGCCGCCTCGCCATCTGTGTAAAGTTATGAAGATGAAAGTGGAGGAACAGAGTTGTTGCGCCTTTAAGCCGGTAGTGGAGGTAGTCACAGATCTGTAACATCTGTAATTGTGTCCTTTTCAGATCTTGTGAAAAGGACAGCCGGCATGGCAGGACAGTGCACACAACAGTTATTTCACTATTAATGCTGATGGTGGTTGTTATTGTCTTTTAAGGAGAAACAAACAATTGAGTAGAGCTGCAAAGATTAATCAATTAATTGATTAGTTGTCAACTCTTAAATTAATCCCCAACTATTTTGATCGGTTTGAGTAATTTTTTAAGACAAAAGTAAAAATTCTTTGATTCCAGCTTCTTAAATGTGAATAATTTCTAGTTTCTTCTCTCCTCTGTGAGAGTTAACTAAATATCTTTGAGTTATGGACAAAACAAGACATTTGAAGACGTCATCTTGGGCTTTTGGGAAACACTGATCCACATTTTTCACCATTTTATAGACCAAACAACAAATCGAATAATCGAGAAAATAATCAACAGATTAATCGACTATGAAAATAATCGTTAGCTGCAGCCCTACAACTAAGATCATTTTCTTTTTAAAGGTTCAATCAAGGGTAAGTCTGTAATGCTCCACAGTAAAGGGTACACATTCATCCCAGGTTAAGTGCTAGTCTAAAACAAAGTTGCCCAACGTGGGGCTCGAAACCACGACCCTGAGATTAAGAGTCTCATGCTCTACCGACTGAGCTAGCCGGGCTCTGCCTTTAGTCCTGCAAAGGCTGTCAAACGCTTAACGTTTTAATCGCGACTAATCGCCAAATTTCTATAGTCATTCACGATTATTCGCATGTTTTATCACATGAATAAAATTCTATTCTTTTGCATTTCAGAACAGTTTTTAAGTACATATTAACAATGGAAAGCCATTCTTACCAGTGTATCTTAATTGGGAATCAAATGAATGCAAGGAAAGTTACATTATGAACGTGACTTTAAGATTTGTAATTGTTTATTATTTATTTACAGTAAACAAAAGAAAAATGTGTGAATCTGTCATTATTGCACAATTCCTACAAGTACCTAACCTAGATCTAGACCTGAGATGTAACACTAACACTTTGCTTATACAGTACAAACAAAATGGTCCAAAAACCGGATGCCACAGCAGGACATTTGTAACCTTTACGTTTTTCTAATAAGGAATGTAACAATTCTCCTGGACAGAAAAGGGGGTGGACAAAAACAGTCAAAAACTATACAAACAACACAGTCTTAAAACCGTATGCTGATATACATAGTCAATATAGTGTGCAGTAACTTCTAAATAATTTTGATTACTCACTGACGTCCAGTGATCACTGGTTAATGAGACAGCATTTGCAGTACTTTGCAGCAGTTCCAGTTGGGCTGCTTTCTCCGTGTCATACAGGCTGACGGCCGACCCTCGGCAGAAAAGGCAGTTGGACTGATCAGTGTCCCTGAGTTGGTCAAAAAAGTGCCTCGGAACACACCAAAGTGACGAGAGGTAATACGTCTCCAAAACAGCAGGCGCCGCTAATCTGTATTGTTGCTCAAAAATGAAAACCGGCAGCTGATTGGACGAACGCGTCACGTGGGTCTGGTTTCTCCGGAAATTCAAAGACGGACTGTCATGGCGGCTTGTTCAGAATACAGTGTCATATTGTACTAAAATAGTTCACCGAAACGTGTTTCTGAAAACATTTTAAGCGAGAAATAGGCCATGCAGTTGCTGAATCTGTCTTCATTTCAGATCAACAAAGGTCAGTTTACAAGATTTTCGTCAAATTTTGAGCGACTCGCTCAAAGTCACGCTCATTCCGCTCCCCGTTTCCGGGTTAGCACTCTACCAATCAGATTAGTCATTTGAGTCTGACTGCCGGCAGTGCATACATGTCAAATCGGCCAAAATGAAGGCCGACGGCCCCTCGGACAGACAACAGCACGGAAAACACCAAACTTTATCTCAGCTCTTTCATACACAGTACTTTCTATGATTAAGTCTCTCTGTCCTGTAACAAAATGTACCTAACAGTGCTCCTTTGTGCCTCTTTGTCCCTCTTTCTTTAATGATCATGAGCTTTTTTTAGTCCCTTTCTCTCCTCTGTAGGCAGAGTACTTAATTTTTTCCCGCTCTCTGGCTTTCTCTCCCTCTTGACTTTTGAGCTCCTTAACATGCCCTTGTATCTGTGACTACTTCTCTCTCCCATTCTTTTCTACCCTCCTCTCTGCAACATGTCCTCATTTCCATATCTTTCCCTTTCTTCTCTTATCATTGTTCTGTCTTGTTTACTGGTTTCTTTTGTCTTTTTTAGTTAATTTTGTTGTAGACTATGAGTTTACGTCTCATTTGCCCCACTTTGTTCTTTTTGCCCATTTCATACTGATTTCAAAAATCTGTAACACTTTCTATGAAGCCTGTCTCTATAATGCATTATAAACACATTTATAACGTATCATTTGGCAATGACTTGAATGTAACGGACGTTCATTAATATAAAAAAGTTACACACTAAAGCTTTAATACATTATAATAATTTTAAAAAGCATAATAATCACCACTGTAAGGCATTATGCGATTTTAAATGACTTGTTACTAGGTGCTTTACGTAAAGTAATGAAATTCCTGAGGTACAGCGCTAGGTAGATATAATACCTTACAAGCAGGTTATAATTCACTATAAGTGGACATTGTTTGCTTTAAGTAAAGTGAAGCATTCCCCACAGTAGAATATTACAGTTTAACATGTATCTCTTTGAAAATGATAATACAATAATAGTGAACAACGTGGTAGCTCTGTAGCATTTGCCTTACTAACCGAGAGCTTATTGCTTTAATCCATTTACAATGAACAACTACGGCGCTAACGTTAGGCCACAATTTCAACTCAATAAACATGCAGGCAACGTGATGCAGCACACACACAACTAGCAACATTAGCATAATACAGCTAGCTTACCGAGATAGATGGAAGAGGAAAACGGGACTTTCCAAGATTCCGGTTGCTTCCACTTTAGTTTCCGTCTGCTTTTAATAATTTGATTGCATTTTACCACCTCTCTTTTTAATGCTAACAGTCAACTGCTAATAATCAAGCATAATTTGCTCCAGTTGCTGTTTTACAAGCACGTCCTCTCTCTCACGCAATCATGCAGGTGCGTCATGATCAACAGCTAGAGGCGGGACTTGACCATCTCTCTGAGTGGCTGATGCCTCTCCAACCGTTCAGATGAACAAAGCAACACACATAAATACATAGCCTATTTTAACCATTTTCTGTCACTCAGTTACACCAAATTGATTTTAAATATTAGGCTACAATGTATTACAACCATGAGAAATTCACTATGATTCTTGCAAAAAAGTAATGCCAGTGGGCAGCTCACTTCACAGGGGAAGTTGAAATGGTTTCAGGTATTATCTATAATTTGAATAAATGCAGTCAGCACGTGATGACTATTATGATACTTGTGTTTATAACTATACTTAAGTGTCTATAACTGTACTTATACATCGCTATAAAGAGATTATAAACTCATTATAAATGTGTTTATAATGTATTATAGACAAAGTGAACAGCAATTATAGAGTATTATGATACTTGACCTTATAAGTCATTATAAAAATGCTTTATAATGTGTTATGATTATTGTTATAAAGCATTATGATTATTCATGAGTGCTTATAACTATACTTATAGAGCGTTATACAGTAAGCAGATTATAACACATTATAACTGTGAATAATGCATTATAGAGACAGGCTTTATAGAAAGTGTTACCCAAAAATCTTCTCTGTATCTGAATCACACATGCAACAAAGGTTTGGAGTCAGAATTGAAACCAACAACATACCGGTAAATATTAAAATATCTTTCTTCATGTGGTCCATAACAGATCCTCATATTCAAACCTAAAGGCCTGGTTTTACCCGCATATAAAATGGCAACATTCTGCAAAAAAAAATCAATTAATCACAATCTAATTGCCCTGGACTCACAGGGAAAAATATATCTGTGCTGTTTTGGTGTACTTTGACTCTAAAATTTGAAACCGTTGACCAATAGCAAGCAATCAGGCAGTGCTGACCTGTGTGGGAACAGGGATCGGTCAAAGAAAGCTATCAAGTTAGCCGTGTGTCATCATCCGCTTTTAATTAACCACTTGTGTTTGAGTATAAACAGCTTTAAGAGTTTTGTGACATGAGTCGATCTTCTATGTGTTTTGAGCAAAGTGTGTCAAGCTATTGTTCCTTTAGCGACCAAGCTAACAAGCTTACTAATTGACAGTTAAGGAGCTTTTAGCAAGCTCGTTACCTCCTTAATAAAACTCTTTGTTGAATGAAATGATGTATAATCCTGAGAACAAGATGCTAGGGGGGCACAGTACAGAGAAAATAGAGAGATGCTCTAGGAGCTATAGTGACTGACAAGCACCTCGAAAACACCTCGTGCTAGCTGGTATTAGCTTCTAGAAGCAAATGCTTCGCTAAGACTCACAGCTTCATGTTTCGCTGTGTTATTTTGTATTGTGACTGGCCCTTAACACTCTTCTTCTATCTTTCTCTATTCTCTCGTCTGTCCTCCATCCATATTTAATACTGTTCAAACCAAAACACTAAATCCCTAAAACCATTCATTGGAGAAGGAGAGTGAAGACAAAAAGAGGAGGTGGGAAACAAAGGAAGAAAAAAGAAAAGGAAGATGAGGTGAGCATTTGGAGGAGAATGGCATGAGTAGAGATCAGGGAAAGTAAAGGTGAGGGGAAAAGAAAGAGAGGAAAACAAAGAGAAAAGGAGAAATGAACACACCTCATCCTCCTCGCAGGCCTTTCTTTACATCTTCCCCTTTTCTCTAATTGTCAGGAATGCTGACCTCAGCTCACACAGCTCTCTTTCTCACTTAATCTAATCATCACACCAATTATTTCACTCCTCCTCCCTCACTGTTCCCTTCTTCTTCTTCCCTCCATCTATCCTCCTTGCGGCTCTGCTGTAACCCGCTGACAACGGACAGAATGAGAAACAAATGAACACGGAACGAAGTGTGTGGGGGGGGAATGCTGAGTCATGCTTAGAAGGAAGTGATTTCATTGTGATAAGGCTCTGGGGAATATTAGATTAGATTATTGTTTCGTCTTTCCCTCCAGTGGTGAAAGGAGAGCCTTTGTTGATATCTCTGCAATTATCAATAATGAAAAGTTGCTGAGTCATGGTTGGACAAGAACTATTTCATCATTATAAAAAATTTGATTAGTTTTTTCCACCGTTTCTCTGTCAAGAAGAGAAAGTTGTTGATAAGTGGAAAATTACAAATGACAATGTAAAGTGACTGAGTTGAGCACTAAGGGGAATTATTTCATTCGGATAAGTCTCTGCGGAGTAATAAACTAGATTAGACCCACATTCTTTCACTTTAGACAGTAACAGGAGACGTCATGGTAATCATAAACAAATAATGACGAACAGTTAAGTGTGTAAAGAGTGAGACAAATGAATAAAATCCCCCTGGCTCTACAAGAAAAACAATACAAAATTGTGGTATTAAGTGTGTATTTAAGACATTTTCAGACTTTCATGCACATGTATATAATCTGTAACTTACTGATGAACTGATAATTAATTCGGACTTCTGTCATGAATACCCAAAATATCCCTTTACAGCTACAGTTACTTCTAAATTAAAGCCACATTCACACATTCATCCATTCACAGATTCTAAAGTTTCAGAGGTTTAAAGTGGCTAATGGTGTTTTCTCCACCACAAAGTCTGGTTATGTTTTAGTGTAGAGGTGATTTCAACGTATTTTTGACCCTTTTTTGAATCTGTAATGTACTGCTAGTTTATTGTTCCCTGTCATTTTTTATTTATTTAAATTTTTTTTAGGATTCTGCAATTTCTGCTATGGGTTAGGTAAAAAAGAAAACAGCTAACCAGGAAATTAGAAACAGCCAACCAGTGATATGAAAAGCCAAAGTCTTAAAAATGCTCAAAATAGAGCCAAGCTTTAGCCACAGGTGCGGAACTATGGCCAAGGCCACGGTCACACATACGCCACTGTTAAAGTTAACCACGTGTCTCTTGCAGGGGCAGATGGTGGTATATTCCTCACCTTCCCCCTCTTCTTCCTCTTGTTCCATTTCATAAAATATTACAATCACCCCCTCTTCTCTTTACTTTCTCACACACACACACACACACACACACACACACACACACACACACACACACACACACACACACACACACACACACACACACATCACCACAACTTCTGTCTTGCTTTCTCTCATGGTTAAAGTCTCTTAGTCTCAGCACCATACTGCTGAAGAAAAATGTAAATGAGAATAAAAGTGAAGAGGAAGGATACTGTGAGAAAGATAGGAGGAGAAGAAGAGTGAAGAGAGCTGAGGTCAACTTGATCTACAGCCTCCTGCCTACACTGCAGCTGGGGGTCAAAGGGCAAAACACAAGAGGCACTTTCAGGGACACACATACTTATGTTATTCTTATTATATTCTTAAACACACACACACACACACACACACACACACACAGGTGTGTTTTATGTATGTGGTGTAAGTAAGTGCACATACACAGATCCAGCTATCTCTTGTGGCCATACATGTATCCATTTCACTTAATGTGGTTATATTTGCTATTTCATTAGCGTTCTTTTAACACAATACTGAACTGATACACTGAAGCTTTTCTTTATATAAAGTCTGGTGTAAGTTTTTCCTCATATTATATGGTCAGCTAGCTACCGGTTATTTGGCAGTAGTTTGCAAATCTTTGAAAATGCAACAAATATTTATTACATCTCTGATTATAAAAAAAGTAATTATTGCAATAACTGACATTGTTTTCCTCTGAAAACTGAATTTTAATCATTTGGGCTGATTATACACTTTGAGTTACAGGCGTAAGATGTCAGCAGCATTTAAGCACTAGCAAAGCATCCATCCAGTGAAAAAAACACTGACTCTTACCGATCAAGTGATGGCCGTCAAAAAACACTCCTGAGAAACTTCAGCATTGACATCACACAGGCAGTGCAAACTTTTTATTACTTGACTACATTACCTTACAAATATAAAAAATACTGCTTTCTGTTTACACCTGCAATACTTGTCTTTATGGCAACCAGAGCTCACGTTTATCACTGATCATACTCACCTATAATTTCATACCACAACTTTGTCTCTGTCCATCTGTCAGACAGGTTATCAGTGGCTAAGTTTGTGCATATGTCACTCTGAAGGAGCCAGCTAAAAATACTACACCAGTCTCAGTTTACTTGATGGTTACATTGCAAACACATGCACACACGCGCACAAACACACATGGGAATATTGAGGAAGTCTCGGCTATGATCCATCATTGAGGGACTGAAAATTATGACACCACAGAGAGAAAGAGCGAGAAAGAGAGACAGACGGAGAGAGAGACACCAAGAGGGAAGCAAAACTGCTCTCTCTCTCTCACTCACTCACTCACTCACTCACACACACACACACACACACACACACACACACACACACACACACACACACACACACACACAGCAGTAGCAGACAGTAGAGTCTCTGTGTTGTCAGTAACCACCTACGAGACCCTGAGTGATGGCGGGATAAGGGAGGAAAAGAGAGTGATGCACGTTATAATGACTTCATTTGACACAGCCACTCTCAAACACCTTCTGCTTTTCTCATAAACACCAATTCAAACACTTTTTGACACAAACACACACCTGCATTTGATTTTTCTCTCTCTTGTGAGTCTATCATATTGAATCCTTTTTGATCTTATTCAATCCACTGAGTGATTTTTTTTTGTGGCAATATTCAATAACTGGACAACTTTTGCAACGAAAGAATTGCTACATCTTATCTGTGCGGTTTGGAGGATGACAACTCCATTAGTATTATTTGAACAGCTGTTTCATTTCACAGTCTGTGAATCAAGGGAAATAAAAGGGAGCACAAAGCTCCTCAATCTTGGTTTGGTTTTGATATATCAGGTGCCATTATTGTGTCTGTGTGTTTGGTGGTTGGTGTGCGTGTGTGACTGTTCACATGTGCAGAAGTAAAAATGTATGCAGCTGAGTGGGTTAGTGGTTCAACACACCATCCCATAAGCTCATATCAAAGCAGCTACGGTATCGGTATGAGCTGAATACATGTGATAAATAATAATTGGTGTACATGTACAGCCAACAGGATGGACGGTTAAGCACTGAAGACTCTTGACCTTCTTATTATGTATCAAATTATTTATTAATGTTGATCTAGGACAATCTGCTGTTGTACTCTAAGCTATCCTACATTTTAAGCATCAAATAAAGGCCTCATGGGGGAATCAAATAAAAAAACAAAAACAAGAAGAAACAGATCGAGATGAAACAAGTAGAGACAGTTGACCAGTGAAGAAGAAATCCACCAATTTCCCAGTAGGCTCATCCACTAAGGGGTTGGTTAGTTCACTAGACCCACGATAACCTTTACTGTGTGTGAGTGTGTTTCTGAGTGCGTGAATAGACCCCTGTGTGGAACCACAGAGGCATTTGGTTATGTTTATATCCTTGTTTTTGGCCTGGGTATGTGTGTGTGTGTATCGGTGTGTGTGTGTGTGTGTGTGTGTGTGTGTGTGTGTGCTCTGTGAAGGTGTATCCATACCAGCAAAGTGACGTATACAGGTTGTGTGAGTTAGTGTGTGTATCTGCGGACAGAACATTTAAATAAATACATTTAAATCAAATTCATATGAAAGTTTTGTCACCGGAGACTTGTAGAACTCTGTATGTGTTTGTGTTTGGTGAGTCTGGGAGGGGTAGGTTAATCCTAAATTTACCCTTGGTGGTCAGAGGAGTGTGGTCACATCTGGACTTAGTTTCTCTCTGCTTCTCTTGTTTTCTTTACTCCCCTCGTCATTGCCACTTCACCTGTGCTCCATTTTTTCCTTTTACCCCTCTCCACACGTTTTCCTCTCCATCTCTGCTTCTCTCATTTAAATCACTGATCAAAAAGCTATCCTGGTGTCCACCTGGATGTCAAAGTACGTGTGTTAGTGTGTGCACAGTAATCCTACCTGCTGTTTGAGCTGATGAACCAGACCATCCTTCTCCCTCTTCAGAGCTGCCACCTCCTCCTGGGTTTTCTTCTTCTTGGATGAGGAGAGTTCCAGCAGGGCAATGTTGGCGTCTTTTTCACTTATGGCTGCCAGCAGCGCCTCTTGCCTGTACAGACAACAATCATATATTTTGTTACCAATACTAGAAATACATTTCATTATTTTGGTTTAAAGACATACTTGGTAATATTGCACATTGATGACATGAATTGCATTGAGAGCCAACTGTTTGAATTTCACAACTTTTAAGGCAGTTTCAGTTAAAGAGACCCAAATTACAAAAAAACACATTTTTTCCATTTACAACAACACTTTAACTATTCATCAACAATCTTTTCTTGAAATCTGCTTAATTTTTCTTCAGATTATCCAGAGTAACAGGAAGACAAGATGTTCCTGTTGCATTTCTAAATGTCATTTTACCACTTTATGAACACCACAAACATAATTCCAGTCATCTCCCTCGTATTGGGGTGGAGACAGAAATCCCAAAAATGGATATCTCAAATTCCGGACAAAAGAAACCAAAACTATCTGCATGGCCAGGTACTAATTTGGGTGTACCTTAATAGTATGGTGAACCCATGGTGTGTCAACAAGTGGAAGGAAGTCCTTTTAATTGGGGTGCACGTTGTGATTTAGGAAGTTAAAACTGATGTATTTTTGCAAAAATATGGTTCTCCCTAGTGCTTGAGTATGATGCATACCATGCAATCAAAATATTTCCAGTTTGTTTATGGTGAGGATATTTATGGCATATGTTCACTCTTTCTACTTGCTACTCTCTTATCTACTAGAACAAATTAGCAATTCATCACATTATTTCAACCTTAAACTACATGAATACACATATATAAATGCCTCTCACTTTCTGTTTCCATACAGGTATTACTGTTAAGTCTGTCTGTCTTCCCAGCCCTCTTGTCTGTCTCTATCTCTTCCCCTGCCTGGATGGTTGGGCTGACAGATGCATTCCATGTGGTTCGGGAAGCAACAAGCTGCATCCCATCCATCCCATCAGCCACAGATCTGGCCGGGCAGCCTCCATGCACACCCGAGGCTCAGAATTCTCGGAATTCTGTCTGTTTCCGGGGAGAATCTAAATCACAACGGGTTTTCCATAATCCCACAGGGCTCAAAGATTGGTCACACACAATCACACATGCACATAAACACACACAAAGATGCAAACTTGCAATATAAGAAAGAACAAATAAATTCCCTCCTCGTCTGTCTCTCTGAATCTCGCTTCTGACAATGTTTTGCAATCATGTAAATATATCAAGAGTGACTTTCAAAAAGATAAAGCTTCAGTTACTAGATCACAATGTTTATGTCAACTAAAAATATGCACAAGAAATAGAGTAAGAGCAAATGAGGGGATATTTCCCAACCAGCATATGTATATGAAGAAACATATACACAGACATACAACAATCCAGATGGACACAGGCAGAGACATATTTCATTTGCACGCCATTTCTATTGTTCACTTTCTCTCTTTACTTAACACACAATTACATGGTTTCTCTTTCTCCCTCTCTATCTCTCTCTCTCTCTCTCTCTCTCTCTCTCTCTCTCTCACACACACACACACACACACACACACACACACACACACACACACACACACACACACACACACACAAACACACACACACAGAACCACAGAT
The DNA here is from genome assembly GCF_031162955.1 of Sander vitreus. Lineage (NCBI taxonomy): Eukaryota > Metazoa > Chordata > Actinopteri > Perciformes > Percidae > Sander > Sander vitreus. Next base: position 12,619,803 of record NC_135877.1, read on the forward strand.
TCTTTGGTCAGCCTCACTGACCACACTGTCAGTGTACAAGTGTCCCATCATGCATCTGGACTGAAGCAATACTGTCAGGAGCAGGGGCTGAGGGACTCAAGGCTGGGGGTTTGTAAGAGCCATTCCTTGGGCAGGTCTGGTCACTATCAGACTGCTCAAACACTTTTCAGATTTGTGAAAATGATACTGTACCTTTATATTATATGATATTATAATATTATATTATATGTTCCAACAAGCCCCTGGTCATTTGTCACAGTGTTGACCATTTAAATACTTTAAACCAACAAGAGCACTTGGACTTCTTTAAGCTATTAGAAAGGTAATTTCCTTGCTTCCAGATTGTGAGACTCTGGGACACTGTCAAAGTCTTTCCCTTTTCTTTTTTCACATTGTACCAGTGGATATATATACACACACACACACACACACACACACACACACACACACACACACACACACACACACACACATTAATCTTGTTAAAGCTAACAGTGCATCTAGTTTTATACCATATCTGAGAGTTACCTGCCAGCACATGGAGCTTATAAACCCCAGTGATAAAATGATATTTATTCCAGATGCACTCTCATTCTGGGCCTCTCTATGGCTCTCTCTTCGTCTCGGTCTAACACACATACACACACACTTAAAACAAAGCCTTCTCAGCTTGCAGATTTAAACACATGCTTATGACAAGAGTTGGTTGTGGCTACTGCTGTTACTGTGATCATTAAAATCAGTTTCAAGTGCAGCCCTCTTAAGCTAAATCTTTAGATAATTCTACCGTCAGATGGCACTTAAAAAGATAGCATGCTCTCAGCTCTGCTGGCAATGTGTCCCTACTATTGAAAATAACAAAGACAATGCAGCCAGCACTGTGAGGAGGAAAGGTTCCCAGTGGATACGCAGCCTTAGATCTGTAACTTTCCTTTCAAGTCTTTCCTTTCTGCAGCAATATAGAGGGCATAGTAGGATAAAGGAAGGTCTACCAACAGTAAGCACAGAGTAAATGCTTATTAAAGGGCAACGCCTTTTGTTTTAGATGTTGTGGCATTTTTGCACAACACATCCCAGCGGTTACTTGTCAATTGTGT